>NC_041393.1:184611495-184638663 GCF_002162155.2 Triticum dicoccoides | reverse complement strand
CTCTTTCCCTTCCCCCTTCTCCTACTCCGAAAAGGATGGGGGACTCCTACTAGGACTAGGAGTCCTAGTAGGACTCCCCCTTTGGCGCACCCCTCTAGGCCGGCCGCCTCCTCCCTCCCTCCTTTATATACGGGGGCAGGGGCACCCCAAGACACAACAGTTATTCTCTTAGCCGTGTGCGGTGCCCCCCTCCACAGTTTAACACCTCGGTTGTATCATCGTAGTGCTTAGGCAAAGCCCTGAGCCTATAACATCATCAACACCGTTGCTATGCCATCATGCTGACGGAACTCTCCCTCGTCCTCAACTGTATCAAGAGCTCGAGGGACGTCATCATGCTGAATGTGTGCTGAACACGGAGGTGCCATACGTGCAGTACTTGGATCGGTTGGATCGTGAAGACGTTCAACTACATCAACCATGTTACTAAATGCTTTCGCTTTCGGTCTACGAGGGTACATGGACACACTCTCCCGTATCGTTTCTATGCATCTCCTAGATAGATCTTGTGTGATCATAGGAATTTTTTTGAATTACTACGTTACCCAACAATGAGATCTTCAAACAATGAAGAGAGCTATGAAGTGCAAGAAGAACTCCCTCCGAGGAGGCCTTTACACGGGTTACATAGTAACAATTTTCACAATTGAATTTATAATTATGGGTTCGAAAATACTCCCCATGTGCACATACCATCCAATTGTAACATATCTCGTCCAAGAGAAAGTGACGCAGGAACAAGTTCTTGGGGGCTGGAGAATAAACATATTTATAGCGGAAGTGGAGAAAAACACCGAGTTGCTTCGCAAAGCCCTCAACGAGATTCAAGGCTTGAAGGATGTACTCATGGATATACTGAGAGTTATTTCATTCACACAACTTCCTCCATCACCAAAAGAAAATTGAGTATCGGGTATGGGCACTCCCCTTGGCTTGTGCCAAGCTTGGGGGAGGTGCCCCGTTATCGTATCACCTCCACTATCTTTTGCCTTTACTTACCTTAGTTCGATCCATAGTTATCTTTTGCTTTAGATGAGTACAAGTTTAGTTTGATCCTTTCTTTTCAAAAGTTTGCTTAGTGATCTGTCTTTGTAATCGTGTGCGAGATATATAATAAAGTTTAGTTTGAGTTTTCTTTTCTTTACTTTCTTGTTCAATAAAAAGAAAGGAAATAAATGAAAAATATCATATGCTAATCTTATGGTAAGTAACGACAACACGTAAGGAAGAGTATAAGTAGAAAATTTTATTGGAGATTGACAAACATAGCATTGGTCAATGATGCAATTCATGAAAGAATTAATAAGGGAAGAGAAGATTCACATGAAAATATACTATCTTGGACATCTTTCGTGATTGTGAGCCCTGATATGTCTCCAACGTATCTATAAGTTTTTTATTGTTCCATGTGGTTATATTATCATTATTGAATGTTTTACAATCTTTTTATAGACATTTTATATCATTTTTTGGTACTAACCTATTGATATGTCTCCGTCGTATCTATAATTTTTTATTGTTCCATGCCAACATTCTACAACTTTCATATACTTTTGGCAACTTTTTATATTATTTTTTGGGACTAACACATTGATCCAGTGCCCAGTGCCAGTTCCTCTGTTGCATATTTTATGTTTCGAAGAAACCCAATATTAAATGGAGTCCAAACGGGATAAAACGGATGGAGAATTATTTTAGAATATTTGTGATTTTTGGGAAGTAAAATCAACGCGAGACGGTGCCTGAGGGGGCCAGGAGATAGGGGGGCGCGCCCCAGGGAGGCAGGCACGCCCTGGACCCTCCTGGGGCCCCCGTAAGGCGGTTAACGCTCTTCATTTGCCGCAAGAAAGCAAATTTTATGAGAAAAATCTGGGCGAAAGATTCACCCCAATCGTAGTTACGGATCTCCGGATATAAAAGAAACAGTGAAGGGGCAGAATCAGAGAATGCAGAAACAGAGAGACGGAGAGATAGATCCAATCTCGGAGGGGCTCTCGCCCCTCCCAGGCCATGGGAGCCAAGGACCAGAGGGAAAACCCTTCTCCCATCTAGGGAGAATGTCAAGGAAGAAGAAGAAGAAGGGGGGCTCTCTCCCCCTTGCTTTCGGTGGCGCCGGAACACCGCCGGGGGCCATCATCATCACCGCGATCTACACCAACACCTCCGCCATCTTCACCAACATCTCCATCACCTTCCCCCATCTATATTCAGCGGTCCACTCTCCCGCAACCCGCTGTACCCTCTACTTGAACATGGTGCTTTATGCTTCATATTATTATCCAATGATGTGTTGCCATCCTATGATGTCTGGGTAGATTTTCGTTGTCCTACCGGTGATTGATGAATTGCTATGATTGGTTTGAGTTGCATGTTTTATTATTGGTGTTGTCCTATGGTGCTCTCCGTGTCGCGCAAGCGTGAGGGATCCCCGATGTAGGGTTTGCAATATGTTCATGATTTGCTTATGGTGGGTGGCGTGAGTGACAGAAGCACATACCCGAGTAAGTAGGTTGTTTGCGTATGGGATAAAGGGGACTTGATACTTTAATGCTATGGTTGGGTTTTACCTTAATGATCTTTAGTAGTTGCGGATGCTTGCTAGAGTTCCAATCATAAGTGCATATGATCCAAGAAGAGAAAGTATGTTAGCTTATGCCTCTCCCTCAAATAAAATTGTAATAGTGATTACCGGTCTAGTAACATAGTCAATTGCTTAGGGACAATTTCACAACTCCTACCACCACTTTTCCACACTTGCTATATTTACTTTATTGCATCTTTATCTAAACAGCCCCTAGTTTTTATTTACGCATTCTTTATATTCTTGCAAACCTATCCAACACCACCTACAAAGTACTTCTAATTTCATACTTGTTCTAGGTAAACCAAACACTAAGCATGCGTAGAGTCAGAACAGTGGCAGATAGGACTTGAGAGAATATTTGTTCTACCTTTAGCTCCTCGTTGTGTTCGACACTCTTACTTATCGAAAGAGGCTACAATTGATCCTGTATACTTGCGGATTATCAAGACCTTTTCTGGCGCCGTTGCCGGGGAGTCATAGCGTGGGGTGAATATTCTCGTGTGTGCTTGTTTGCTTTATCACTAAGTAATTTTTTTATTTGCTGTTCTAAGTTGTTTTCTGTCTTTAGTGATGGGTAGGAAATGCAAAATACCAAAAAAATTAGTTGTACCTACTAAACCAATGGTTGAAGAACCACTCAAATTCTATCACACTCCTGAAGCTTTTTACTTGGATCATCTTCGATCCGTTTGTGCTCGTGATGAAACCCCAACTAGCTTAGTTGAGGGCAAATCTTTAGATGAGCATGCTTGTTATGCGCGACACCGTATATCTGAAGAAGGGAAACTTTTACTGGATCAAATTCATTGTTTGCAATGCTATGCTTGGACTTTATGTGAATTATATGATGTTACTTGTTGTTCTAAAAACCCTAAGAAATACCTTCCCTACCAATATGAGGTTCTTTATAATGGAATCGTATCTTCATATGCTAAGGGTGTTTATAATTACTATGATGTTCAACAAATTGAAGAATTTGTTGCTTTTAAGGGTGCTTATGAAATTGCTTCTTTGATTGAAAAGTATGATGCTACTCTCTACAAATCTGAAAATTTTGCCATACTTGAATATTGTTATGATAATTATGCTTCTAATGCCTATGTTAAACCATATATTGAGAAATTCTCCGCTGTCCAAGAAGAGACTAATATTTTGCAGGAAGCTATGGAAGAAGAAATTGATGAAACTGTGAGCTCATTGGGTGAAAAAGATGACAAGGAGAGCGAAGAACAAAAGGAGGAAGAGCGGATTAGTTACCCGTGCCCACCTTCTAATGAGAGTAACTCTTCAACTCATACATTGTTTAATTTCCCTTCATGCTTACCGAAGGATGATTGCTATGATGATTACTATGATGATTGCTATGATGATTGTTATGATCCCGTTGATTCTCTTGAAATATCCCTTTTGGATGATGCTTTCTTTGCTTGTGGCCAAGATGCCAATATGAATTATGCTTATGGAGATGAACTTGCTATAGTTCCTTATGTTAAACATGAAATTGTTCCTATTGCACCCACGCATGATAGTCCTATTATCTTTGTGAATTCTCCCTACTACACTACATCAGAGAAGTTCGTGCTTATTAAGGATTATATTGATGGGTTGCCTTTTACCGTTGCACATGATGATCTTAATAGATATAATATGCATGTGCTTGATGCTCCTACTTGCAATTATTATGAGAGAGGAACTACATCTCCAACTCTTTATGTTTCCAACACGATAGAATTGCAAGAAACTGCTTATACTATGCATTGGCCTTTACTTGGTGTGCATGAATTGTTCTTTTATGACATGCCGATGCATAGGAAGAGAGTTAGACTTCGTTGCTGCATGATATATGTTACTTTGTGCTCACTACTAAATTACATATCATTGTTAATTAAAATTGGCTTTGATATACCTTGGGATCCGGGTGGATCCATTACTTGAGCACTATATGCCTAGCTTAATGGCTTTAAAGAAAGTGCTTCCAGGGAGACAACCCAGAAGTTTTAGAGAGTCATTTATTTCTTTTGAGTGCTTTCATATAGTTTAAAAACAAAAAAAATAAAGAGGGAACCGAAAACTTTTCAAAAAGGAAAGTGAAAGTGAGAAAGACAAGCATTGTTGAAGTGGGAGCTAGCCTTGAACTTTGTTCATGCTCACGGAAACTTTGTGAATCTTGATTACAAAAAAATTTCAACAAAAATAATTATCCCCTTGTAAAATTCCATTGTATTATAAAAATAATGTGCCAAGGTTTGCCTTTAGGATGTTTACAATGCTTGTTGGTTTGTACGGTGCAAGACAGAAACTTTGGCTGTAGTGCGCGATTTTACATTTTTAACTGGAAAGTCAAATAGTTCTGATTCTTCTTTCACTGTATTTCTGTACAAATTGTTTATTTGTCCTAATTTTGGTAGAATTTTTGGGGTAACATAAGTATGATGAATGTTCAGATTGCTACAGACTGTTCTGTTTTTGACAGATTCTGTTTTTGATGCATAGTTTGCTTGTTTTGATGAATCTATCAATTTATATCAGTGGATTAAGCCATGAAAAGTTATATTACAGTAGAAACAATGCAAAAACAAAATATGAATTGGTTTGCAACAGTACTTAGAGTGGTGATTTGCTTTATTATACTAACGGATCTTACCGAGTTTTCTGTTGAAGTTTTGTGTGGATGAAGTGTCTAATCGAGGAGGTCTCGATATGAGGAAAAGGAAGAGAGGCAAGAGCTCAAGCTTGGGGATGCCCGAGGCACCCCAAGTAAATATTCAAGGAGACTCAAGCGTCTAAGCTTGGGGATGCTCCGGAAGGCATCCCCTCTTTCTTCAACAAGTATCGGTATGTTTTCGGATTCGTTTCATTCATGCGATATGTGCAAATCTTGGAGCATCTTTTGCATTTAGTTTTCTTTTTTTTTTCTTTTATGCACAATGCTGGTATGAGATAGTCCTTGGTTGATTTATAGAATGCTCATGCACCTCACTTAAATCTTTTGAGTATGGCTTTATAGAATGCTTCATGTGCTTCACTTATATCATTTGAAGTTTGGATTGCCTGTTTCTCTTTACATAGAAAACCGCCAATTGTAGAATGCTCTTTTGCTTCACTTATATTTGTTAGAGCGTGGGCATATATTTTGTAGAAAGAATTAAACTCTCTTGCTTCACTTATATCTATTTAGAGAGATGACATGAATTGGTCATTCACATGGTTAGTCATAAAATTCTACATAAACTTGTAGATCGCTGAATATGATATGTTTGATTCCTTGCAATAGTTTTGCGATATAAAGGTGGTGATATTAGAGTCATGCTAGTGGGAGACTGTGGATTATTATAAATACTTGTGTTGAGGTTTGTGATTCCTATAGCATGCACGTATAGTGAACCGCTTTGTGATGAAGTTGGAGCACAATTTTATTTATTGATTGTCTTCCTTATGAGTGGCGGTCGGGGACGAGCGATGGTCTTTTCCTACCAATCTATCCCCCTAGGAGCATGCGCATAGTACTTTGTTTTCAATGGCTTGTAGATTTTTGCAATAAGTATGTGAGTTCTTTATGACTAATGTTGAGTCCATGGATTATACGCACTCTCACCCTTCCATCATTGCTAGCCCCTTAGGTACCGTGCATTGCCCTTTCTCACCTTGAGAGTCGGTGCAAACTTCGCCGGTGCATCCAAACCCCGTGATACGATACGCTCTATCACACATAAGCCTCCTTATATCTTCCTCAAAACAGACACCATACCTACCTATTATGGCATTCCATAGCCATTCCGAGATATATTGCCATGCAACTTCCATCATCATCATATACATGACTTGAGCATTCATTGTCATATTGCTTTGCATGATCGTAAGATAGCTAGCATGATGTTTGATGTCATTGCTATGCTAGATCATTGCACATCCTGGTACACCGCCAGAGGCATTCATATAGAGTCATATCTTTGTTCTAGTATCGAGTTGTAATATTGAGTTGTAAGTAAATAAAGTGTGACGATCATCATTATAGAGCATTGCCCCCCCCCCTAAAAAAAGAAAGGCCAAAGAAGCCTAAATAAAAAAAGAGGGCCAAGAAGCCCGTCCAAAAAAAGAGAGAGAAAAGAAAAAAAGAAAAAGGGGCAATGCTACTACCCTTTTACCACACTTGTGCTTCAAAGTAGCACCATGTTCTTCATAGAGAGAGTCTCCTATGCTTTCACTTTCATATACTACTGGGAATTTTCATTATAGAACCTAGATTGTATATTCTGATGATGGGCTTCCTCAAATGCCCGAGGTCTTCATGAGCAAGCAAGCTGGATGCACAACCACTTAGTTTTTAGTTTGAGCTCTCATACACTTATAGCTCTAGTGTATCCGTTGCATGGCAATCCGTACTCACTCACATTGATATCTATTGATGGGCATCTCCATAGCCCGTTGACACGCCTAGTTGATGTGAGACTTTCTTCTCCTTTTTTGTCTTCTCCACAACCACCATTCTATTCCACCTATAGTGCTATGTCCATGGCTCACGCTCATGTATTGCGTGAAAGTTGAAAAAGTTTGAGATTACTAAAGTATGAAACAATTGCTTGGCTTGTCATCGGGGTTGTGCATGATTAAATACTTTGTGTGATGAAGATAGAGCAACAGCCAGACTATATGATTTTGTAGGGATAACTTTCTTTGGCCATGTTGTTTTGAAAAGACATGATTGCTTTATTAGTACGCTTGAAGTATTATCATTTTTATGTCAAATGATAGACTAATTATTTGAATCACTCGTGTCTTAATATTCATGCCATGATTAGATATATGATCAAGATTATGCTAGGTAGCATTCCACATCAAAAATTATATTTTTTATCATTTACCTACTCGAGGATGAGCAGGAATTAAGCTTGGGGATGCTGATACGTCTCCGTCGTATCTATAATTTTTTATTGTTCCATGCCAATATTCTACAACTTTCATATACTTTTGGCAACTTTTTATATTATTTTTTGGGACTAACATATTGATCCAGTGCTAGTTCCTGTTTGTTGCATGTTTTATGTTTCGCAGAAAAACAATATCAAACAGAGTCCAAACGGGATAAAAACGGACGGAGAATTATTTTGGAATATTTGTGATTTTTGCGAAGTAAAATCAACACGACACGGTGCCCGAGGGAGCCAGGAGATAGGGGGCGAGCCCTGGAGCCTCCTAGCCCCCCGTAAGGCGGTTGAATCTCTTCTTTTACCGCAAGAAAGCTAATTTTATGAGAACAATCTGGGCGAAAGATTCACCCCAATCGGAGTTACGGATCTCCGGATATAAAAGAAATGATGAAGGGGCAGAATCAGAAAACGCAGAAACAGAGAGAGACAGAGAGATAGATCCAATCTCGGATGGGATCTCGCCCCTCCCAAGCCATGGGAGCCAAGGACCAGAGGGGATACCCTTCTCCCATCTAGAGAGAAGGTCAAGGAAGAAGAAGAAGAAGAAGAAGAAGAAGAAGAAGAAGAAGAAGAAGAAGAAGAAGAAGAAGAAGAAGAAGGGGGATCTCTCCCCCTTGCTTCTGGTGGCACCGGAACACCGCCGGGGGCCATCATCATCACCGCGATCTACACCAACACCTCCACCATCTTCACCAACATCTCCATCACCTTCCCCCATCTATATTCAGCGGTCCATTCTCCCGCAACCTGCTGTCCCCTCTACTTGAACATGGTCCTTTATGCTTCATATTATTATCCAATGATGTGTTGCCATCCTATGATGTCTGAGTAGATTTTCATTGTCCTACCGGTGATTGATGAATTGCTATGATTGGTTTGAGTTGCATGTTTTATTATTGGTGTTGTCCTATGGTGATGTCCGTGTCGCGCAAGCGTGATGGATCCCCGCTGTAGGGTTTGCAATATGTTCATGATTTGCTTATGGTGGGTGGCATCAGTGACAGAAGCATAGACCCGAGTAACTAGGTTGTTTGCGTACGGGATAAAGGGGACTTGATACTTTAATGCTATGGTTGGGTTTTACCTTAATGATCTTTAGTAGTTGCGGATGCTTGCTAGAGTTCCAATCATAAGTGCATATGATCCAAGAAGATAAAGTATGTTAGTTTATGCCTCTCCCTCAAATAAAATTGTAATAGTGATTACCGGTCTAGTAACGTAGTCAATTGCTTAGGGACAATTTCACAACTCCTACCACCACTTTTCCACACTTGCTATATTTACTTTATTGCATGTTTATCAAAACAGCCCCTAGTGTTTATTTACACGTTCTTTATATTCTTGCAAACCTATCCAACAACACCTACAAAGTACTTCTAGTTTCATACTTGTTCTAGGTAAAGCAAACACTAAACTTTCGTAGAGTCCTATCAGTGACAGATAGGACTTGAGAGAATATTTGTTCTATCTTTAGCTCCTTGTTGGGTTCAACACTCTTACTTATCGAAAGAGGCTACAATTGATCCTGTATACTTGCGGGTTATCACCTATTGACATAGTGCCAAGTGCCGGTTGCTAGTTTCTGCATGTTTTTTACATCGCAGGAACTCAATACCAAATAGAGTCCAAATGCAGCGAAACTTTTTGTGGATTTTTTTGGACCAGAAGACATCCAGTGGGCTGGAGAAGCACCTGGGGGTGCTCCGACGGGAGCACAATCCACCAGGGCGCGCTTGGAGTCCCAGGCACGCCCAGGTGGGTTGTGCCCACCTTGGTTGCCTCCCGAACCGCCTCTTTACTCTATAAATATCCCAATATTCCAGAAACCCTAGGGGATTCGATGAAAATCAATTCCTGCAGCCGCAAGTTCCAGAACCACCAGATCCAATCTAGACACCATCACAGAGGGGTTCATCATGTCCATTACTGCCTCTTCGATGATGCGTGAGTAGTTCTTTGTAAACCTATGGGTCCATAGTTTGTAGCTAGATGGCTTCCTCTCTCTCATTTGATTCTCAATACAATGGTCTCTTGGAGATCCATATGATGTAACTCTTTTTGTGGTGTGTTTGTTGGGATCCGATGAACTTTGAGTTTATGATCAGATCTATCTTTTTATCCATGAAAGTTATTTGATCTTCTTTGAATCTCTTATATGCATGATTGCTTATAGCCTCGTATTTCTTCTCCGATATTTGGGTTTTGTTTGGCCAACTTGATCTATTTGTCTTGCAATGGGAAGAGGTGCTTTGTGATGGGTTCCATCTTACGGTGCTTGATCCTAGTGATAGAAGGGGAACCGACGCGTATGTATTGTTGCCATTAAGGATAAAAAGATGGGGTATATTTCTACATAAATAGATCTTGTCTACATCATGTCATCATTCTTATTGCATTACTTTGTTTCTTCATGAACTTAATACACTATATGCATGATGGATAACGGTTGATGTGTGGAGTAATAGTAGTAGATGCAGGCAGGAGTCGGTCTACTAATCTTGGACGTGATGCCTATGTAATGATGATTGCCTAGATATCATCATGATTATTTGCTTTTATTTTTAGATCTATTAAACCAAAATACAAAATATCTTGCTCCACTTTATTTTATTTGGCATTCGATCTATCAATTTATTACAACTCTCTCACGTCCGTTTGCCAATTTCTGGTGCCATTACCCGAAAGGGATTGACAAACCCTTTTACACGTCGGGTTGCGAGCATTTGTTATTTGTGTGCAGGTGTCGTTCATGTAGTGTTGCGTGGTTCTCCTACTGGTTCGATAACCTTGGTCTCATCACTGAGGGAAATACTCAAAATGGGAATGGGTCGGCCCGCCCCTGGCCCTGGCCCTGTGGCTCCAAGGCCAATATGTGAGGCCATGGGTCGGCCCATTTTAACAAAATTTTGTGGCCTCACTGACCCATTGGGTACATGAGGCCGACCCAAAATTTAGCAAATGTTTACACAGTGCATAAGTTTACAGGTCTTTTGAAGAAAAAGTTACACAATCCAACCTTTGTGACCTCATCAAATTACTAAGTCCCAAAAGAATATATATGTCAGCACATATTTACATAGTCAGGTAAAATGACAAAGATCTAATATTTTCACATTTAGTAAAATAACAAGATCAAAAGGTTACATGTTTCAAAGAGCATCAAGCTAAAGATCTCAATCCAACAGATCCAAACAAGATCAAAAGATTGCGGGTTTGAAAGAGCGTCAAGCTAAAGACCTCAATCCAATAGATTCAAACAAGATCAAAAGATTACAGGTTCAACATGCTATTATAGAGAAATCTAACATATCTTTCCTTCACCATATGCTTGGGTTTAACATGAATTGCTCCAACAAGCATCAATCCTTGATATCTGTATTTACAAAGAAATGCTACAAGAGTATTTTGTGCACATCAACTAAATAGTATATTTATCCCTCAAAAAAGCTAAATAATATATTTATGAACACAGGAATATTCTTAGTAGCAAAGGCATGTTCCCGAAAACCAATTCATGAATGGTTTGCAAGAAAATACACTTCTAAATACCCATCATACACTACCCGTCATCCACTCCGCAACAAAGATTAGAACAAAGAGAATATTCCCGATTCTCATAAGCATATCAACAAGCAAGAATGAAAAAAGAAGTATATATTAGAGATCAACTATAACTTTGGGAAACCAAAACTAAAAGCACTAGTTATGTGTGTAAAACACTCTCTATATTCATCTACATGTTTGGGCTGCATCTTGCAAATAGTTCACTGTAGATATGAAATCCCTCATTAGAAAGTAGACCTCATACTTTAAGTGTAATTTCATATACATGGAACTATATACATCAGAAGGTTTCTCATACCTTGTAAGTCCATTATAATGTCATGAACTGAAGCCAAGCTACGTTGAGTATTAGCTGCAGAAAAAAAGGAAACTTGTAAACTTGAAGCATTAATAAGAAACAAAGAAGAAACTTGTGTCGTATGGCTTTACCGGTGGCCCTTATCCAATATTGTAAGAAAACAAGAGCTTCAAGTGTCGTTGCGGTCATTCGACTTTGAAAATCTGATAGGACTCTCTTCCCTGTGCTGAAGGCGACTCGGATGCCACCGCAGAGGCAGGAGCCGCCAAGATATCTGCTACCATGCAACTCAGCGTTGGGTATTCACCTGAGTTGGTCTGCCACCATGCAAGGATATTGAATTGATCACTTCGACGGGTGGGTACCTTTGACAAGTAAGAATCAAGTTCGGTAGAATCCAAATTTGTTTATCGAGTAGTGAGGGTGGCATGTTGGTCCCAATCAGCCATAGGATCTTCACCACTTACAACCATGTCATCATCACCTCCTTGTGACATGGGATCTGAGCCATTGCCATTCAATTGGAGGTATTCCTTGAACAACCCTTGGAACACATTTTTTATTTTAGCAATCATTGCTGCAGCTTCGTTCCCAAACTCTAGGCCAAATCGGAGCTCAATATATTTCAACATGAATTGTGGGTGCAAAATCACTGGAATACAAAGGCTCAACCATGTCATCTTCCAATTCCTTCTGAATTTTCTCTTCATATATTTGACCATTGTACCCATCTCAGTATCCTCTTCATAATGTTGTTGCTCTAAGGCCAGCTTCACTTTCCACATTTCATGGAAATACAAGTTAGCAGTTGGATATTTTGTGCTGGATATCACATTAGTGGCTTCATAAAATACCTTCAGTAGCCTGCAAAGATCTTCAGCATTTTCCCAATCCTCAAAAGATGGCTTGAAGGTATATTATTTATATTGAATGGCCAAAGAGTCAAACACTCCGCAATACTCCTTTGCCATATCAATCATCATGTAGGTTGAGTTCCAGCGAGTTGGAACATCAAGACTTGGAGTTCTCCCACATGATACACCATGTTGCACAACGGTTTCTTGAAATTTTTCCTTTCGACTTGGTGAGCTTCGAATATATTTAACACTTTCACTCATCATGTTCATCACTGGACCAAGGAAGTTCAATCCTACTTGACATATCAGATTTATGACATGGGCGGCACAACGTTGGTGAAACAACTTGCCACTACCAGGTAACATCTTCTTAAGCAGGAGATGTGCCTTCAATAGCTTCATCATTGCACCATTGTTCGATGCATTGTCTAGCGTCATAGCAAAGAGATTATCTTCAATATTCCACTCTCTTATGAAATTCACCATGATGTTGAACATTGCAGCTCTTGTGTGCAGCGTCTCCATAGGTGCGAATTTCACTATCCTCTTATGTGGCTTCCACTCCTCATCAATGAAGTGGGCTATGATGCAAATGTACCCCACTGTCTTATTTGGTGTCCACAGGTCTGTAGTCAAAGAAATCTTGGATTTGGAGTTTTGGAACATCCTTTGCAGAATTCTCTTCTCTTCCTTAAATGCTTTCATGCAGTCCTCCTTCACTGTTTTTCTACATATCATCTTAAAGCTAGGATTTAGACTAGAGACAAATCTTCTAAATCCATCGTACTCCACCAATGAGAATGCCAATTTATGCAACACTATCATCCTCATGAGCTCTCGGTGTGCTAATGCCTGATTAAAGGTCCAAAGCCCCATTGCAACTCCATCAGGACTCATGATAGAAGCACTCAGCTGTCTAGAAACTCTAAGAACCTTCCTCCTTTCCCTGCATCTCTTCAAATGTTTGTGCAATGAACTTGTTCCATGTTTACGCTCAGCACAAATATTCCTTGCACAGTGTTTGCACTCAGCAGCTACAACTATTCCATCAACACGGATAGGCTCATATTCTTTCCACACTTTAGACACAAACTTTCTTCCTAGTTCAAAAATGATCCCATGTCAATGCTCTCAGCCCCTCCCTCTTCATCCACATTATCTCGCTCTTCTTCTTCTTCTTCTTCTTCATCTTCTTCTTCTTCCTCCTCATCTTCTTCTCCTTCCTCTTCTTCTTCATAGTCAACATCTTCTTCATCAGCCTCATCTTCTTAAAAATCAACCATACGAGTGCCTTGTGAATGTCCTGCTGAGCAAAGGACACGAGTGTTAACATTGAAATTACGAGTTTTTTATTTTAGCAATCATTAATTTGCATCCCTAGAAAAAGAAAGATTAACAATACTCACCATGATAAGCTCTACAAATGTTTATCGAAGAAGGAGACACCCCTGGGGGTGGTTGAGCCCTTCTCATTGTCACACCGGATATCAACGATGAACCACCACTTTGGTATGCCTCATGGTCCCCTTTTTCCTCTTCCATTTTTTCTGATCAGAGGAAAATATAGGAACATTAGAGAGCATTAACTTTCAAAATCAACAGCACATGTAATACCCAAATTTCATTTACTTGTACTAGTGCAGGACAACCAACAAATTTTGTATATCAACTTAACAGAA
This sequence comes from Triticum dicoccoides, assembly GCF_002162155.2. NCBI lineage: Eukaryota > Viridiplantae > Streptophyta > Magnoliopsida > Poales > Poaceae > Triticum > Triticum dicoccoides. Next base: position 184,624,753 of record NC_041393.1, on the reverse strand, counting down.
TTTGGTTTGAGAATCCAAACACTTAATAGGATTGGGGGAAGAAATTTACAAAGCACTAATAATATCTAAACACGCGCACGAACATACTTCAACGAAGCCATACACATACGAGGCCAGGGAAAACAACAGCAAGATACGGCAAATGGACAGACTACTAAACTGCCTCATCGGCGAGAAAATTCTGTGCATTTATTGATCACGACTACACAAGCAAACTGCTACGAATTACTAGTTATCAGAAGTCGTAACATGTTCCAATTTTGAGAAATAGTACTATAACAAACCAATCCGGTCCAGGCATGGTTTTTGTTCTACTTTGAAAAGCAAAATAAACAAAGGTACAACCATGATCCCCAAACCTATTGCTTGCCCTGGGCAAAATGATCCACTATAAAACATTTCCGATCAAATATGATCTAGTTCTTCATGTACTTGTTCATGTACACCGACTGAATGACAGGGAACACTGTAGAACTACTACAGAACCAACACCGAAAGTAACAGACCCCATGGCTACATAATACACTGACTGAAAGTAGCAGAATCAATACTGAAACAAATGTAGATAACACTGACCATGAACCTAAACAAGACCAGTGCTTGCATTGCAGCTGCACTGGGACAGGGAGGAAGCCGACAAGTCTCACCTGTCAGATGATGACGCTGACGACAGCGACCGGAATGGCGAGGTAGACGGTGGACGGGACCGCAGGTTAGCGAGCTCGACGGCGACCAAGACGACGAACGAGATGCGGGAGGAACACCGACGGTAGAAGGCCTGCAGAGATGTTCAGGGGTAGACGGCAGTGGCAGGTCGGCAGAGATGGTCGGGAGCGGTCGGTAGAGAAGGTAGGGGGAGGCTGGGGGCGGCAGAGATGGCCGGCGACTGCCAGCGGCGGCAGAAATCGTCGGGAGTAGCCTACAGAGATCGTGGGGGGGGCGGTGGCAGAGATAGACTAGGGCAGCGCGATCAGACGACTGGGTCGACCCGTCTGGTCCATCGGGTCACACGGTGCCGGCTCCACTGACCCGTTTTATGATTCGAGGCCAACCCGCCTGGCCCATTCACCTCGAGATTTTGGGCCAGGTCAGTGGCCCAGCGGGCCGACCCAGCCCATTCCCATCTTGAGGAAATACCTACCGTCGTTGTGTTGCATCATCCCTTCCTCTTTGGGGAAATACCGACGTAGTTCTAGCACACATCAAGCCCCCATCAAAATATTATATGCCAAAATTGTTGACATTGGACAAGGAAGACAACATAATGATTTATGTTTGCTCATATTCACATAGAAGTTATATTGTCATAGATCCTTCAACATGTGGTGCTTGCCCCCCATCTTTTCTAGCCAAAAATTCCGCACTAAGTAGAGCACTACTTGTGCATCCAAAAACCCTTAAACCCAAATCTTATTTTGAAGAGTCCTCCATACCTACCTAAGGATTGAGTAAGATCCTTCAAGTAAGTTGTCATTAGTGCAACAAGGCAATAAAAATTGCCTCTAAAAGTGTTAGATCATTTAGTGTAAGAGAAAATTGAGCGTTGTACGAACTTGTGATGGCAAAGAATAAAAGCGACAGACTGCATTATCAAGGTTGCTATCATAAGTTGCAATATAACATGACTTTTTTTGCACTAAGGGATTGAGCATATAAACAAAAAGCGACTGGCAACCTGTGCCTCCCTCTGCGAAGGGCCTATCTTTTACTTAATATGTATTTACTTTTATGCAAGAGTCAAAGTTCTTCTCTCTATTCCTGTTTATTTTCTCTTTTGGCGAGCATCATGTGGTGAGGAAAGATCTAGGCACATATATCCAGTTGGATACAGGTAGCATGAGTTATTGTTGTTGACATCACCCTCGAGGTGAGTATTTTGGGAGGCGAAACTATAAGCCCCTATCTTTCTATGTGTCTGGTTAAAATGTTTTGCTCATGTGTATGCGGTGAGTGTTAGCAATCATAGAAGACTATATGATGGTTGAGTATGTGGACTTGCCAAAAAGGCTCTAATATGTGAACCTTCCTGAACAGATGATGAATTGTAGTTGCAAAGTGACTGATAACATAGTTTGTTGGTTTTCAATAGAGTTTATGCTTTATACTTCGATGTTGTGATGAATTGTTACTTGTTCATGAGAAGTCTATGATAAAAGTTCTATGAGAAAGTTTTATATTAAAGTTTGTTGTTGTAGACAAGAAAAACTCACACATGAATAAATCCCATCTTTTTACCTTTAGTAGCAATGATACATACGTGTCATGTCCCCTTCTGTCACTGGGATTGAGCACCGCAAGATCGAACCCATTACAAAGCACCTCTTCCAATTGCAAGATAAATCAATCTAGTTGCCCAAACCAAATCAATACACCAGAGAAGAAATACGAAGCTATATTAATCATGCATACAAGAATTCAGAGAAAACTCAATCAATATGATGGATAATCTGATTATAAACTCACAATTCATCAGAACCCAACAAACACATCGCAAAAAAGAATTACATCGGATAGAACTCCAAGAACATCAAGGAGAACATTGTATTGAAACATATCGAGAGAGAAGAAGCCATCTAGCTACTAAGTATGGACCCGTAGGTGATACATCCATTTTGCATCATGTTTTCTTACTATTATTTATATTTTTTATGCATAATAATGCTTTTTGGAGTAAATCTAACGCCTTTTCTCTCATAATATGCAAGGTTCACACAAAGAGGGAGAATTCCGGCAGCTGGAAATCTGGACCTAAAAAAGCTACGTCAGGCTACCTATTCTGCACAACTCCAAATGAGCTAATACTTCATGAGGAATTTTTATGGAATAAATAAGAATTACTGGAGCAAATAACTACTAGAGAGGGCCCACTAGGTGGGCACAACCCACCTGGGCGCGCCAGGGAGCCCAGGCGCGCCCTGGTGGGTTGTGCCCTCCTCGGTGTAAGTGCATCTAGTGCCACCCCTAGTTGGTTTTGGAGTATTGACGACAAACTTGGTTGAGGGACTAATGTGTTTGTGAGAATTGCAGGACAACATAGGTAGTAGTCCCATATTGATTCGGTTTACCTACCAGAGATGGCCCCTAAAAATGTGTGAAGACATTGAAGACAATGGTGGTCTGTGAAGACATTCACATTGAAGACTATGACAGGAGAAGACATCGCGTGAAGACTATGGAGTGCGAAGACATATTTGTTTCGTAGTTTCCTTTTCTTCTTTGTTGAGTCATAGGAACCACCGTACTATTAAGTGGGGTCCAAGTGAACAAAGTTAGAGTGACTGATGTGATGCTCAACCAAATCCTATGTCTTCGAGCGAAGACAATGAGAGCAAATCTTATCCATAGCTGGATAAGTCAGCTTGGCTTGTAACCCAAGCTAAGCTGCCGCGTGTGTTTGAAATCTGACAGTTGGACACGTGTTAGATCCTTAGTGACCCAGGGTCATTTTGGATAAATCAGGTTAGGTTGCCTCCTGGCTATAAATATCCCACCCCCTACACCATAAATTGGTGGCTGCTCAGAGTTAGTGCACGGCTTTTGTCGTTTGAGAGCAACCCACCTCTGAAGCCTTTGAGAGAGAATCCTTGCAAGGACAAAGCCCGAAACACCCAGAGCCAAAGAGTGTTAGGCATCACTGAAGTCTTTCTGCCCGCATGATCTGAAGACTTATTACACTTGAGGACTATGAATCCTCCAATCGGTTAGGCGTCGCGTTCTCAGCATCCAAGAGTCATTGTGGATTGCCAGTGAACAAAGTCTGTGAAGGTTTGGAAGTCTCCCTTGAAGACTTACCAGAATGATTGGGCGCGGACTAAGTGTTCTTAACTCAAGGAGAATAAGGTGAAGACATGGTCTTCTGAGTTGAATCTCGACCTCCCTAACCAGACATACAGTTGTCACAGCAACTGGAACTGGTCCAACAAATCCCTTGTCCTCTCCAAGGAACTGGTTCTATCCTATCTCTCTCACCTTACTTAAAGTTTGTCTTCGTGAAGTCTTTGCCTACTTGCCTGATCTGATTGACTTCACTGTGTGAAGACTGTTGTCTGTATGGCTTCATACCTTCTTCCATCCTGATCCATATTACCTAGTTGCTCATAGTCTTCGTGCTTTCACTACATTGCTTGCTTGACTGTGGATTGTCTAGTGTAGTCTACCTTCCGCTACATATCAATAGGTTCATTTCTATTGTTTGTCTTCGAAACACCCCTATTTTGAAGACTTTCATAAAAATCCTCAAAGTATTCTTCCAAGTCTTCATCGAAGTCTTCATCACACAAGAAGAGATCATCTAGCCAGGCTCGTGCTTTTGTTGGCAAGGAGATGGATTCAGAGGAGGAGTCTGCATCTGAGGAGGCAGAGGTGGAGTCCGAAGAGGAATCTGATTCTAGGTAGCAATCCTGGCTCTAGCTTCTGCATACGTCGCCAAGTCCATATTCAACACTGAAGACAATGGCCTCGTCACCAATGCTGATTCCAAGGATGAGGATGACTCTGCTCCCACCTACTGCTTCATGGCACGTGGTGCCAAGGCTATGACACCTCAAGCTTCAGAATGGATTATGGATAGTGGCTGCACCAACCACATGACTGGTGATCGAAGTCTTCTGATGGATTCAACTCTTCGGCCATCTGATAAAGGTCATATCACATTTGATGACACTGTTAAAAGTAAGGTATTGGGTCTTGGTAGAGTTGCAATCTCAAAGGATCAGCACATGGATAAAGTGATGCTTGTTGAATCCCTTGGTTTCAACTTAATGTCTGTATCAATGTTATGTGATTTGAACATGATTGTGATATTTGGAAAATATCGTCGTCTTGTCCTTATGGAATCTCACAAATCTCTAGTCTTTGAAGGGTATTGCAAAGATGATCTATATATAGTAGATTTCTCCGCGGGACCACAGCTTGCCGTATGTCTTCTAGCAAAAGTTTCAGAGTGCTGGCTCTCACATCAAAGGCTAGGACATGCAGGCATGAGGAACTTGTACACTCTTGCAAAGAAGAAGAATGTCATGGGCATCGAAGGCGTCAAGTTCAAGAAAGACCATCTGTGTGGTGCCTGTGAAGCTGGGAAGATGACTTGGGCCAAGCATCCCTCGAAGACAATCATGACGACATCTCAACCCTTCGAGCTGCTTTACATGGACTTATTCGGCCCTACTCACTACTCTACTCTTACTACCACTTCTTGTCTCTGTGGTTTCATTATTGTTGATGATTACTCAAGATATACCTGGGTGCATGCTACGTCTTGAGCTTGCGTTGGTTTTCCTCGAAGAGGAGAGGGTGATGCAGCAAGTGTAGCGTAAGTATTTCCCTCAGTTTTGAGAACCAAGGTATCAATCCAGTAGGAGGCTTCTCAAAAGTCCCATGCACCTACACAAACAAACTGAGAACTCGCAACCAACGCAATAAAAGGGTTGTCAATCCCTACACGGCCACTTGCGAAACTGAGATCTAATAAAGATGGTATGATAAGATAAATATATTTTTGGTATTTTATAATATAGATGCAAAAGGTAAAGATGCAAATAAAACTAGATTGAAAGCAAATATGATAAGAGATAGACCCGATGGCCATAGGTTTCACTAGTGGCTTCTCTCAAGATAGCATAAGAATTACGGTGGGTGAACAAATTACTGTCGAGCAATTGATAGAAAAGCGCATAGTGATGAGATTATCTAGGCATGATCATGTATATAGGCATCACGTCCATAACAAGTAGACCGACTCCTGCCTGCATCTACTACTATTACTCCACACATCGACCGACTCCTGCCTGCATCTAGAGTATTAAGTTCATAAGAACAGAGTAACACATTAAGCAAGATGACATGATGTAGAGGGATAAACTCAAGCAATATGATATAAACCCCATCTTGTTATCCTTGATGGCAACAATACAATACATGCCTTGCAACCCTTTCTATCACTGGGTAAGGACACCGCAAGATTGAACCCAAAGCTAAGCACTTCTTCCATGGCAAGAAAGACCAATCTAGTAGGCCAAACCAAACTGATAATTCAAAGAGGCTTGCAAAGATAACTCAATCATACATAAAAGAATTCAGAGAAGATTCAAATATTATTCATAGATAAACTTGATCATAAACCCACAATTCATCGGATCTCGACAAACACACCGCAAAAAGAGTTTACATCGAATAGATCTCCACAAGAGAGGGGGAGAACATTGTATTGAGATCCAAAAAGAGAGAAGAAGCCATCTAGCTAATAACTATGGACCCGTAGGTATGTGGTAAACTACTCACAACTCATCGAAGGGCCAAGGATGTTGATGTAGAAGCCCTCCATGGTCGATTCCCCCTCCGGCAGAGTGCCGGCGAAGGCTCCAAGATGAGATTTCACGGATACAGAAGGTTACAGTGGTGGAAATTGTGTTTCGTGGTGCCCCTGGATGTTTTCGGGGTACGTAGGTATATATAGGAGGAAGAAGTACGTCGGTGGCCGCCCGAGGGGCCCACAAGACAGGGGGCGCGCCCTACAGGGGGGCGTGGCCTCCTATCTCGTGGGGGCCTCGGCTGCTTCTTGACTTGCACTCCAAGCTCTCCGGATCACATTCGTTCCAAAAATCACGCTTCCGAAGGTTTCATTCCGTTTGGACTCCGTTTGATATTCCTTTTCTTCGAAATACTGAAATAGGCAAAAAAAAACAACAAGATGGGCTGGGCCTCCGGTTAGTAGGTTAGTCCCCAAAATGATATAAATGTGTAAAATAAAGCCCATAAACATCCAAAAGAGGTAATATAATAGCATGGAACAATCAAAAATTATAGATACGTTGGAGACGTATCAAGCATCCCCAAGCTTAATTCCTACTCGTCCTCGAGTAGGTAAATGATAAAAAGAGAATTTTTGATGTGGAATGCTACCTAGCATAATTCATAATGTAATTTTCTTTATTGTGGCATGAATGTTCAGATCCAAATGATTCAAAATAAAAGTTCATAATGATAAAAGAAATAGTAACACTTCAAGCATACTAATCAAAGTAATCATGTCTTCTCAAAATAACATGGCAAAAGAAAGTTCACCCCTACAAAATCATATAGTTAGGCTATGCTTCATTTTCGTCACACAAAGATGTTCCCAACTTCTATACCCCCGATGACAAGCCAAGAAATTGTTACATACTTAAATAATCTCAAACTTTTTCAACCTTCACGCAATACATGAGCGTGAGCCATGGATATAGCACTATGGGTGGAATAGAATACGATGATGGGGATTGTGTGGAGAAGACAGAAAAAGAAAGTCTCATATTGACGAGGATAATCAACGGGCTATGGAGATGCCCATCAATTGATGTCAACATGAGGAGTAGTGATTGCCATGCAACGGATGCACTAGAGCTATAAATGAATGCTCAACAAAAGAAAACTAGTGGGTGTGCATCCAACTTGCTTGCTCATGAAGACCTAGGGCATTTGAGGAAGCCCATCGTAGGAATATACAAGCCAAGTTCTATAATGAAAAATTCCCACTAGTATGAAAAAAACAACTTATGAGACTCGCTATATGATAAACATGGTGCTACTTTGAAGCACAATATATGAGACTCACTACATGAAGAACAAGGTGCTACTTTGAAGTACAAGTGTGGAAAAAGAGATATTAACATTTCCCTTTTTATTTATTTTCTTTTTTTTCCTTTTTTGGGCAATGTTCTAATAATGATGATCATCACACTTCTATTGATTACAACATAAGAATTACAACTCGAAACTAGAACAAGATATGACTCTATATGAATGCCTCCGGCGGTGTACTGGGATGGTGCAATGAATCAAGAGTGACATGTATGAAATATTATGCATGGTGGCTTTGCCACAAATACGATGTCAACTACATGATCATGCAATGGCAATATGACAAAAGTAAAGTATGTCACGATAATGATGAGCGGAATGGTGGAAAGTTGCATGGCAATATATCTCGGAATGGCTATGGAAATGCCATAATAGGTAGGTATGGTGGCTGTTTTGAGGAAGATATAGGGAGGTTTATGTGTGATAGAGCGCATTGTATCACGGGGTTTGGATGCACCGGCGAAGTTTGCACCAACTCTCAAGGTGAGAAAGGGCAATGCACGGTACCAAAGAGGCTAGCAAAGGCGGAAAGGTAAAAGTGCGTATAATCCATGGACTCAACATTAGTCAAAAGAACTCATATACTTATTGCAAAAATTTAGAAGTCATCAAAAACCAAGTACTACACGCATGCTCCTAGGGGGATAGATTGGTAGGAAAAGACCATTGCTCGTCCTCGACCGCCACTCATAAGGATGCACAAGCCAGGTACACTTCATGTTTCAAATTTGTTACACAACTTTAACCATACGTGCATGCTAAGGGACTTGCTAACTTCAACACAAGCATTCTTTAAATTCATAATCACCCAACTAGCATGACTTTAATGTCACTACCTCCATATCTCAAAACAATTATCAAGTATCAAATTGATCATAGCATCCAATTCACTTCCTATGATAGTTTTTATTATACCCAACTTGGATGCTCACCATTCTAGGACCAACTTTATGACCATAGAAAATACCATGGTGTTCTAAAAGACTCTCAAAATAATATAAGTGAAGCATGAGAGACTAGAAATTTCTTCAAAAATTAAGACACCACCGTGCTCAAAGATATAAGTGAAGCACTAGAGCAAAAACTATCAAGCTCAAAAGATATAAGTGAAGCACATAGAGTATTCTAGCAAATTCTAATCAAATATGCTTCTTCCAAAAAGTGTGTACAGAAAGTATGATTGTGATAAACTAAAAAGCAAAGACTAATATAATACACGACGCTCCAAGCAAAACACATATCATGTGGCGAATAAAAATATAGCTCCAAGTAAAGTTACCAATGAACGAAGACGAAAGAGGGGATGCCTTCCCGGGGCATCCCCAAGCTTAGGCTTTTGGCTATTATTGAATATATTGGGGTGCCTTGGGCATCCCCAAGCTTAGGCTCTTGCCACCCTTTATTCCATAGTCCATAAAAGCTTTACCCAAAACTTGAAAACTTAACAACACAAAACTCAACAGGAAATCTTATAAGCTCTGTTAGTGAAATAAAACAAACCACCACATAAGGTACTGCAATGAACTCATTATTTATTTATTTTGGTGTTAAACCTACTGTATTCCAGCTTCCTTATGGTTTATAAACCAATTTACTAGCCATAGATGCATTGAAATAAGCAAAAAACACACGAAAAACAGAATCTGTCAAAAACAGAACAGTCTGTAGCAATCTGTAACTAACGCAAACTTCTAGAACTCTAAAAATCCTACCAAAATAGAAAGTCATGTACAATTTGTTTATTGAACAGAAGCAAAAAGAGTAAACGAAAAATCACGTTCCTGTGATTTAACAAAATTATATTCGTGCACACAAAGTTTTTGTTTTTCAGTAGAATCAAATCAACTATCATCGTAGGTTATCCTATAGGTTCTACTTGGCACAAACACTAATTAAAAGATAAAAACACATCTAAACAGAAGGTAGATGCAAGATTTATTACTAAACAGGAACAGAAAGAAAAAACAGAAAGAAAATTGGGTTGCCTCCCAACTAGCGCTATCGTTTAACGCCCCTAGCTAGGCATAAAAGCAAAGATGGATCTAACGGGTGACATCTTTGGCACTAAATTCATAAGTAGCCCGCATGATAGATTCATAAGGTAATTTGACTTTCTTTCTTGGAAAGTGCTCCATGTCTTTCTTTAATGGAAATTTGAATCTAATATTCCCTTCCTTCATATCAATAATCGCACCAATCGTTCTAAGGAAAGGTCTACCAAGAATAATAGGGCAAGAAAGATTGCAATCTATATCAAGAACGATAAAATCTACGGGCACAAAATTTCTATTTGAAACAACAAGAACATCATTGATCCTTCCCATAGGCTTTTTAATGGTGGAATCCGCAAGGTGCAAATTTAAAGAGCAATCATCAAGATCATGGAAACCTAGAATATCACATAAAGTTTTCAGAATCGTGAAAACACTAGCACCCAAATCACACAAAGCAAAACACTCATAATCTTTAATTCTAATCTTTATAGTAGGTTCCGGCTCATCATTAAGTTTTCTAGGTATAGAAACTTCCAAATTAAGTTTTTCATCATAAGATTGCATCAAGGCATCAACGATATGTTTGGTAAAAGCTTTATTTTAACTATAAGCATGAGGAGAATTAACAACGGATTGCAACAAGGAAATACAACCCTTTAAAGAGACATTATCATAATCAAATTCCTTGAAATCCGAGATGGAAGGTTCAATATTAGGAGTTGAGGATTCTCCAATCTCACTTTTACCAAATTTCGCATTAAGATCTAAAGACTCCAAATTCTTGGGACACCTTCTAGGCAAAGTTGATTCATCATCAGTCCCATAATCATGAAAATTCATAATGTAAAACATAGATATAATAGGAGACGCATCAATAACTTTAAGATCCTCATCATTATTTTCAGGGAAACTAGAACAACATGCTTTTATAAAGCTATCTCTTTTAGCACGCAATCTAGCGGTTCTTTCCTTACACTCATCAATGGAAATTCTCATTACTTTGAGGGACTCATTGATATCATGCTTAGGAGGAGAAGATCTAAGTATAAGAGAATCAACATCAAGCGAAAGTCTATCAACGTTTCTAGCCAAATCATCAACTTTGAGCAATTTTTCTTCAAGCAAAGCATTAAAATTCTTTTGAGAAATCATAAATGATTTCACACTATTCTCAAAATCAGAGGGCATCTTATTAAAATTACCATAAGCATTATTGTAGGAATTTCCATAATTATTAGAGGAATTACTAGGGAATGGTCTAGCATGAAAGTTTCCTCTATAAGCATTGTTTCCAAAACTATTCCTACCAACAAAATTCACATCCATAGATTCATTATTATTCTCAATCAAAGAAGACAAAGGCATATCATTGGGATCAAGAGGAGTATTTTTAGTATCAAACAATTTCATAAGTTCATCCATCTTTCCACTCAAAACATTGATTTTTTCTATAGCATGCACTTTTTTACTAGAAGATCTTTCGGTGTGCCATTGAGAATAATTAGCCATAATATTATCAAGAAGTTTTGTATCATCTCCTACGTGATTTCCATAAACGTGCCTCCCGCGTCTGAATCTAAGAGATTTCTAGAAGCAAAGTTCAAACCGGCATAAAATTTTTGTATGATCATCCATAAATTCAAACCATGAGTAGGTCAATTGCGAAGCATCAATTTAATTCTTTCCCAGGATTGGGCAACATGCTCATGATCAAGTTGTTTAAAATTCATAATATCGTTCCTAAGAGTGATGATCTTAGCGGGAGGGAAATACTTAGAGATGAAAGCATCTTTGCACTTGTTCCAAGAATCAATACTATTTTTAGGCAAAGACAAAAACCAAACTTAGCATGATCTCTAAGTGAAAACGGAAATAACTTCAATTTGACAATATTGTTATCCATATCTTTCTTCTTTTGCATATCACACAAATCAACAGAGTTGTTTAGATGAGTAGCGGCATCTTCACTAGGAAGGCCGGCGAATTGATCTTTCATAACAAGATTCAGCAAAGCAGTACAAGACTCAACATCATTAAGAGGAGCAATCGGAGTACTAAGGAAATCATTGTTATTGGTATTCGAGAAATCACACAATTTGGTATTATCTTGCGCCATGGCAACAAGTAATCCAACACACAAGCACATAGAAAAAGGCAAGCGAAAGAGAGAGGAGGAGATAGGGAAAGAGAGGGCGAATAAAATGGCAAGGGTGAAGTGGGGGAGAGGAAAACGAGAGGCAAATGGCAAATAATGTAAATGCGAGGGAGATGGGTTTGTGATGGGTACTTGGTATGTCTTGACTTGAGCGAAGACCTCCCCGGCAATGGCGCCAGAAATCGCACGTTGGCGGGAGGTCGAATATTGCCTTGACTTGGTGGAAGCTTCCCCGACAACGGTGCCAGAAATCCTTCTTGCTACGTCTTGAGCTTGCGTTGGTTTTCCTCGAAGAGGAGAGGGTGATGCAGCAAGTGTAGCGTAAGTATTTCCCTCAGTTTTGAGAACCAAGGTATCAATCCAGTAGGAGGCTTCTCAAAAGTCCCACGCACCTACACAAACAAACTAAGAACTCGCAACCAACGCAATAAAGGGGTGGTCAATCCCTTCACGACCACTTGCAAAAGTGAGATCTAATAAAGATGGTATGATAAGATAAATATATTTTTGGTATTTTATAATATAGATGCAAAAATTAAAGATGCAAATAAAAGTAGATTGAGAGCAAATATGATAAGAGATATGACCCGGGGGCCATAGGTTTCACTAGTGGCTTCTCTCAAGATAGCATAAGAATTACGGTGGGTGAACAAATTACTGTCAAGCAATTGATAGAAAAACGCATAGTTATGAGATTATCTAGGCATGATCATGTATATAGGCATCACGTCCATAACAAGTAGACCGACTCCTGCCTGCATCTACTACTATTACTCCACACATCGACCGACTAATGCCTGCATCTAGAGTATTAAGTTCATAATAATAGAGTAACACATTAAGCAAGATGACATGATGTAGAGGGATAAACTCAAGCAATATGATATAAACCCCATCTTGTTATCCTCGATGGCAACAATACAATACGTGCCTTGCAACCCTTTCTGTCACTGGGTAAGGACACTACAAGATTGAACCCAAAGCTAAGCACTTCTCCCATGGCAAGAAAGACCAATCTAGTAGGCCAAACCAAACTGATAATTCAAAGAGACTTGCAAAGATAACTCAATCACACATAAAATAATTCAGAGAAGATTCAAATATTATGCATAGATAAACTTGATCGTAAACCCACAATTCATCGGATCTCGACAAACACACCGCAAAAAGAGTTTACATCGAATAGATCTCCACAAGAGAGGGGGAGAACATTGTATTGAGATCCAAAAAGAGAGAAGAAGCCATCTAGCTAATAACTATGGACCCGTAGGTCTATGGTAAACTACTCACAACACATCAAAGGGGCAAGGATGTTGATGTAGAAGCCCTCCGTGGTCGATTCCCCCTCCGGCAGAGTGTCGGCGAAGGCTCCAAGATGAGATCTCACGGATACAGAAGGTTACGATGGTGGAAATTGTGTTTTGTGGTGCCCCTGGATGTTTTTGGGGTACGTAGGTATATATAGGAGGAAGAAGTACGTCGGTGGCCGCCC
>NC_041393.1:184543344-184611131 GCF_002162155.2 Triticum dicoccoides | reverse complement strand
CTTCTTGACTTGCACCCCAAGCTCTCCGGATCACGTTCGTTCCAAAAATCACGCTCCCGAAGGTTTCATTCCGTTTGGACTCCGTTTGATATTCCTTTTCTTCGAAATACTGAAATAGGCCAAAAAACACCAATATGGGCTGGGCCTCCGATTAGTAGGTTAGTCCCAAAAATGATATAAATCTGTAAAATAAAGCCCATAAACATCCGAAAGAGGAAATATAATAGCATGGAACAATCAAAAATTATAGATACGTTGGAGACGTATAAGTGCATATAATTCTCTATAAGACTGAAGTGCAGGATGTCTTCAGACGCTTCGCCCAATCGTGCCATGACTAACTATGGCATCAAGATCAAGCACATTAGAAGTGACAACGGCACAGAATTCAAGAACACCGGCCTCGACAACTATCTTGATACACTCCACATCACTCATGAGTTTTCTGCTCCCTACACACCTCAGCAGAATGGCATCGTGGAGCGCAAGAACAGAACCCTCATCGAGATGGCTCGGACGATGCTTGATGAGTACAAGACTCCAAGCAAGTTCTGGCCTGAAGCCATCGACACTGCATGCCATGTCATCAACCGAGTTTATCTTCACAAGCTTCTAAAGAAGATATCATATGAGTTGCTAACTGGTAAGAAGCCAAACGTCAGTTACTTTAGAGTATTTGATGCTAGGTGCTGGATCAAGGATCCACATCACACTTCGAAATTTTCACCGAAAGCACATGAAGGTTTTATGCTTGGATACAGAAAGGATTCGCACTCCTAGTGAGTCTTCAACCTCTTTCACTATAAAGTGGTTGAAACTGTGGATGTGCGGTTCGATGAGACTAACGGCTCGCAAAGAGAGCACCTGCCAAATGTGCTAGATGAAGTTCCTCCTAGTGAATCTATCAAGCTCATGGGTACTAGAGAAATCATACCGTCTGAAGCTCAGGCTGAAGATGAACTCATCATTGCACCAAGTCAACCTGAAGACAATGCTCAGCCTGAAGTCAATGCTGAGGCTGAAGACAATGATCTGCAAGGGCAAAATCTTCGTCTAGTACATCCCCGTGTTGCAAATGAAGTACAGATTGAGAAGATAATTGACAGCATCAATGCACCTGGTCCATTCACTCATTCAAGAGCAACACAACTAGCAAATTTCTATGGGTACTTTGCATTTGTCTCAATATCTGAACCCAAGAAAGTTGATGAAGCCTTCATGGAACCTGAATTGATTCAAGCCATGCAAGAAGAGCTTCATTAGTTTGAGCTGAACAATGTCTGGGAACTAGTCAAGCATCCTGATCCTCGCAAGCATAATATCATTGGCACCAAATGGATCTATCGCAACAAACAAGATGAACATGGTCAAGTTGTCAAAAACAAGGCTCGTCTAGTTTCTCAAGGTTACACTCAAATAGAAGGGATTGACTTTGATGAAACATTTGCCCCCGTGGCAAGACTTGAAGCCATTCGCATACTGCTAGCATATGCCAACCATCACAACATCCTCTTGTAACAAATGGATGTGAAGAGTGCCTTTCTCAATGGCAAGATTGAAGAAGAAGTGTATGTTGCACCACCACCTGGCTTTGAAGATCCAAAACATCCTGATATGGTATACAAGCTCAACAAGGCACTGAATGGCCTCAAAAAAGCTCCTCGCGCTTGGTATGACACGCTCAAAGACTTCCTGAAGAGCAAAGCCTTCAAACCTGGTTCTCTAGATCCAACACTCTTCACGAAGTCATACGACGGTAAACTGTTTGTGTGCCAAATCTATGTGGATGACATTATCTTCAGCTGCACCAACAAGAGATACAGTGATGAGTTTGGACACATGATGCAATGATGGGTGAGCTGAAGTTCTTCCTTGGTCTTTAAATCCGTTAGCAGAGGAATGGCATCTTCATATCCCAAGAGAAATACCTCAAGGATTGCCTGAAGAAGTTTGGAATGCAAGATTGCAAAGGATACACGACGCCAATGCCAACCAAAAGTCATCTGGGTCCTAACGACAATGGTAAAGAGTTTGATCAAAAGGTATATTGCTCCATGATTGGCTCCCTACTTTACTTATGTGCATCTAGGCCAGATATAATGCGTAGCATTTGCATGTGTGCCCGATTCCAAGCGGCACTAAAGGAGTCGCATCACCTAGCGGTGAAGCGGATACTTCGATATTTGGCTTACACCCCAGCGATAGGACTATGTTATCCAAAGGGCTCAACATTTGATCTGATTGGGTATTCTGATGCTGATTATGCTGGTGACAAGGTTGATCACAAGTCCACCTCAGGAACATGTCACTTTCTCGGTCGATCACTTGTCTGTTGGTCTTCAAAGAAGTAGAACTGTCTGTCACTCTCCACTGCTGAATCTGAATACATTGCTGCTAGAGCATGTTGTGCTCAGCTTCTATGGATGAATCAAACTCTCAAGGACTATGGCATCAACACGAAGAATGTGCTACTCTTCTGTGACAATGAAAGCGCCATCAAGCTTTCCAAGAATCCAGTTTAGCACTTAAAGACAAAGCACATTCAGATCCGTCATCACTTTCTCAGAGATCATGTCAACAAGGAAGACATTGATATCATTCACGTCAACACTGAAGAGCAATTGGCAGATATCTTCACTAAGCCCTTGGATGAGAAAAGGTTTTGCAAGTTGCGGTGGGAGCTAAATATCTTAGAATCCTCAAATGTGCTGTGAATGGACACACATCCTAATGCTTATGCATGTTGACAACTTAGATGTGCAACACACGAAGTAACGTATATCTTCAATTAATGAAGATTTACCCTCTGAGTGTGAATACATTAATGTGGAATTTGACTTCGGAGCGCCACGATATTTGTGCGCCGTGTCTGGGTCTAATATTTCCTATACGATGGGTAGCGCCACCACCAAATTCTTATTGAAGTGTTTCTCTTGGCATTACAATTGCAAAGTCTTCGCATTTGGATTGTCTTCAAATTTGATTTGTCTTCATGATTTATCTTCACAATGTTGATCTGGTTCATATACATATACATATATTTGTGTTCTGTCCTATACAACATTCACTTATAGCTATGTCTTCACTCTTGAATCTTTTGATCTAAGTGAATGTGATCGGACCCTAACCTATTCTATGCTTCTACCTCAACTCTATCTGTCCAAATCATATGCATTCTATTTAATCCTATCGATTGTCTTCTCTAAGTCCTTGTCAATAGAGGACAATCTGACAAACATTTAATTTGTTTTTAATGTTGTATCCTTATTGCCTGAAAATCGGAGAAGCCGGAACGACCACCTGACAATCCAGGCGTGCGTGGGAACATGGAACAACTCTCAATGAGTTGCATGTATGCCACGTGTCTTTCAGATGTGAACCGCCAGGGGCACCTGCGTAATTGCGTTGTGCCGCCCTCCTCTTCCTTATAAATTCTCACCGCGTGGTCATTATCTGTTCTTCCACCTCGCCACCTCCATCAAACCCTAGCGCCTCCGCTAGCTCGCGTCGTCGCCGGAGAAGAAGCGCTTAGCTGCCGCAACCTATTCGTCACTGTCCTCACGTCGGCCGCGGACCTCGTCCTCTCCGCAGCCGTCATAGGTGTCTTCCGCCGCCAAGTTAGGGCACGGGAGATCGAACTGCTTGGCCTCTCTTCCCATCCGTCTAGCAGTTTGTCAAGGGTAAATAAATCTTACTTTTTACTACCTTTTAGATCTGTCAAATCCGTCCACTTTTTCCAAAAGTGGTTTCTAAGCTTCCAAATCTGGATTTGTTCCCTTCTGCATCTCATACCATGCTTAGTATATTCACTTATGCTTCCTAACTAGTTAGATTCCTCACTTGTACTTATTCATGGATTCATACAAATCTGGAACCGATTCTATCCAAATAAGTGAATGCCTTCGCACTATGAGGTCAATGTCTTCAAAACTGATTTATCTTCAAAATCTCCTAAGAATGCATATGACCTCTTCCCCTTCCCTCGCATCTCTAATGCTGTCACAGGTACATGTCCGTGGGAGAATCCCTTGGTTCTCATAGTCTACATTCATTTGCAGAATACTTACAGCATCACACTGAATCACCTGAAGCCAGTTCTTGTTTGAAGCCAATCAGACGGAAGCCACTCTCTGTGCTGAAGCCAATCAGCTTAAATATTATGGCTTCAGAAAAGTCTACTAGGAAGGGTGGCAGGCAACGCCGAGGCAATACAGCTCTTGATCTGCCTCCTACCTTGTATGAACAATACAAGTCAGACCCTGATGAAAACTACAACCAGCGCAAGAACCAGATTCAGTGGATCCGAAGATATTGGGCTGAGGAGTGGTTCAAGTACAAATTTGTCACGCCAGAATATGCTGAGAAGAATGCCATCAAGCATCCATGGGGAGACTGTTTGTATCATGGCCTAGTGCCAAAGAACAAGGCTGAAGCTATTGCGCAGGAATTCTATCCTTGCATGGTCAGAGGATCGCAACCTAAAAATGCCGACCCATCCTCCTTATTATGGTGTCGTGACGACAATCTCTTCAAGCGCAACTTTCAGTTTGCCAAAGATTCTGCTGCCCAGAATGCAAAATACTATGGCCTCAACTTCAACCCTGGCCCTTCTGCTCCCAGATCTGATGGGACATGTGAAGCCAATGAAAACAGAATTGGCCCCTTTGCTAATTTCAATGGGCTTCTATCTCACATTGCTGCTCAGAGAGCAGCAGTGGACCACTCTAATGGTGATGCTGATACTGAATCTGCTCCCTCACGACCCAAGGAAAAAAGAAGAAGAAGACAAAAGCTTCTAACTGCCTTCTTCACCAAAAGCTTCAGCAAGGAAGCCTCTGAGGATTGCACTGCCTGAATCCAGTGTGCAATCTGAGGACTTATCTCGTGTGTCCAAAAGGACCAAGAAGCCACTACCCAAGAAGGCCTCAGGACAACCACTGACATCGTTCAATGTGCTTTGCAACGAAGATGAAGCCATTGATCTTTCCAGTGATGAAGATCTTGCTGATGATGCTCTAGAAATGCTTATCAAGAGGAAGCAAGAAGCTGAAATCTTCAATGATCTGCCGCTCTTTGATGTTGATATTCTCAATAACTTCATCGATGAGTGGTTTGACAACTAGGAAATCAGTATTGATGATCTTCAGCTCCCAGTGGACATCAGCGTCACCTTCCATGGTGCCATTGCTGGTGAATTGGCCTTGGCTCAGAAGATTGTTGAGCTGAAGAACAAGATTGATTATGAGAAGGCTCACTTCAAGAAGCACATGGACAAGCTCAGTGTGGTTGATGTTCAAATCTTCAAGAAGATGTTGCATGACCTCAAGGAGGAGTTCCACAAGAAACGCGCAGAAGCTAAAGGTTCAAGGCAGCGCATGAAGTATTTGACTGAGAAATGTGTTCAAGCCCATAATGAAGCAAAGAAGCGAAAAGCTCTTGGGCGGCCTGGCATTGACCCCGGGATGGCTACCAAGAAGAAGAAGACGGCTGAGACCAAAGTTGCACCAAGGTGGGAAGAACCTCGCATTATCTTCCCGGCCAGTATGATAGGCTCGAAGCCTAAGGTCCCCTCAGCAGCTTCTGAACTGAAGAAGACAAGAGCGGCTGAAGCTGAAGCCAAGAAGCACAAGCACAAGGACGCATTTGACGATGCTCCTTCTAAGAATAAGTTGAAGACTAAGGAAACTAAGTCTTCAAAGAAAGAGCATGTTGCAGCCTCTCAGCCACTCATTGTTGAACCCATCTCTGTTGCTCCCCCTACTGCCATAAACCAAGAGCGTCGAGTTGTACTCCACCAACCTGCTTCCACAGAGGCTCACAAAGAAGAGCAAGTTCCAGCTGTTGACCCCAACGCCGGTGAAGACATTGGTCATGAAGACAATGTTGTTGATGATGAAGTCCTTCCTTAGCTAGAGCATCAGTTGGTATCATCGCCTGCTCCAACAAGCAGCGAATACATCAGCATTGGTCGTCCATTGACACCAATTGCTCAGGATGATTCATGGGCTGAGCGCCCACAAGAAGAAACCCCAGTTCGAGATGCAACACCCCGTACTCCACCAGCACAAGTCACCAGCCCAATGGTGAATGACGACAACTACATGGAGACCACACCATCGCCAAAGGCGTCGCCCGTGTATCAACGGCTTCGCGAAGGCCTCAGGCCATCGGTCTCCATGTCAACCATCCCAAAAGAAGATTCACACCAATCTAGCTCAATGGCACGTCAAGTGTTCCATGAAGAGAATCCTTCTGCGACGGTTCCTGAGTCTGAAGCCAAAGCTGCTGAAGACATTCCGGCTGCATCAGCCGATGAAGAAACAAGAAGAGAAGAGAGATTTGCTACACCGCCTGTCCCAGATCAAGTCATTCTCGAGGAGAATGTGACTGTGCATGACCCTCCGGTCGTTGACCATATGGAGGTTGAGAATGTTGAGGCTGCCACAAACACTCCTGAAACCAATGACCATGTCTTGGCAGACGATCATGTGGAGCCTAAAGCCAATGCTATGCCTGAAGCCAATGAGACTCTTGAAGCTTCTGCCATGCTGGTCCCCACTGACGGCACTGTTCCTTCCCCAAGGCCTCACACAATGGAGTTGGCTTACAACCGAGATATGGAGTTGGTCACTATTCGTCAGCCTGTCCTAGTACCACCCACTGGTCCCAGACCGCAATATGACTATCATGTGCAGCAGTGACCACCAGTGCAGAAGCCTAAGCCAAGACTGGCAAGACTTCCAGGTCCTGCTACATCTCTTGGATCCTTCAGTGTCAATAGCTTCAGCATGCACAACACCTTCTTTGACAGTGATAAGAATCCCTAGTCGAAGCCAAGGATCTCGTCAGATTGCTTCTGGAGCCACCAACAGCGCAGCTACTACTCTTGTGTTCTCTAGAACCAAGAGAGAATTTTCCCTCACATGCGCCTTGACTGTGAAGCCATGGCTGGGCTCCCTTGTCTTGAGGAAGCTATGGATTTCTTTCATGATGCTGGCCTTATGGAATTCGTCGCCACCAAAGAGCACTGGAATGAAGAGCTTTTGCTTCTGTTCTATGCTACTCTTCACATTCGTGGATACAACAGGGATCTGAAGGCATGGACCCTTGAGTGGATGACAGGTGATGTGCACCATGAAGCTAAAGCTCAGGACATCATTGAGCTCACCTCCCTGCCCACTCTAGGTGAATTGTACGATCCGGGTTGTCAGCAGCACACAGAAGGACTGCAGAGCATTTTTCAGTGGCCTGAACCCAATATGAGTCAGATGCTCAGCATGATGAAGCCATTGCCTCGTGATGCAGAATATCCAAAGGAATTCTTTGTCCAGGACCTCGAGTACTTGCCCTGCACAGTTTATCATATCCTGAAGTGTACTCTGTTGCCAATCAAGGGACATTCTTCTGCAGCCAAACTTGAAGGCGCCATGAAGACTTTGGTTTTCTATATTGTCAATGGCGTCAAGTTCAACTCCCAGGATTTCTTCATCAGACAACTTGCTGCATCTGGGATTGATCTTTTTGGCTTGAAGTTTTACGCTCCATGGGTGATGCGCCTAATCAAGCTTCATTCAACTGTCAACTATCAGCCTTCTGCACGTAATCATATGGTTTTCTTGCCTAAGGTTGATCCATCTGTTGAAGCCATCTATCCTGAGCCTGGCAAGGAGCCAATATATCTTCACAATGGTGATCATCAAAGCTTCACGCAGCCAATTGAAGGAGTTCATGTTCTGAATGCTGTTGTTACTGCCTATCCGCTTGCTGGCAATGTGCATCTGCCTCACCATGCTAATACCGAAGCCACTGCCAGTATAGTTTCACAAAGGCCTCGGAAGCGCTCTCGAGTCCTCAATGATCGAGAACTGCTTGTGTCCTTAAACCAGAAGCAAGACAAGCACCATGACTGACTTAAGCGTCAAATGCATAGTATCTTGGTGGATGTCAATCGCATTCGCAATCTGGCTACCAAGAACTCTTTTGTTGCCCATGAGAATGCTAGGCGGTCTTGGAAAAGCCTCACTCTGCTATGTTCTGAAGATGATCTTCAAGCAGATGGCTTCACCGAAAGATTCAAGTTTGGCTCCAGGCCTCCTCCTAATGCAAGCTGGCGTCGTACTCCCTCTCTTGAAGACTCTGAGTATTCATCTTCGGCTGTAACTATTGTTGCCAATGTCATTGATGAAGAAGACGACGCCACTTCACCAACCATGTCTGCACTGCATATTGACTCTGCACCACCAAACTCCAGCAATGACCCTGCTCCATGATACTAGAGTCATGCTAGTTGAGTAGTTGTGAATTTGAGAAATACTTGTGTTAAAGTTTGTGATTCCCGTAGAATGCACGTATGGTGAACCGTTATGTCATGAAGTCGGAGCATGATTTATTTATTGATTGTCTTCCTTATGAGTGGAGGTCAGGGACGAGCGATGGTCTTTTCCTACCAATCGAGCGATGGTCTTTTCCTACCAATCTATCCCCCTAGGAGCTTGCACGTAATACTTTGCTTTGATAACTTGTAGATTTTTGCAATAAGTATATGAGTTCTTTATGACTAATGTTGAGTTCATGGATTATACGCACTCTCACCCTTCCACCATTGCTAGCCTCTCTAATACCGCGCACTTTTCGCCGGTATCATACACCCACCATATACCTTCCTCAAAACAGCCACCATACCTACCTATCATGGCAATTCCATAGCCATTCCGAGATATATTGCCATGCAACTTTCCACCATTCCATTTATTATGACACGCTCCATCATTGTCATATTGCTTTGCATGATCATGTAGTTGACGTCATATTTGTGGCAAAGCCATCGTTCATAATTCTTTCATACATGTCACTCTTGATTCATTGCATATCCCGGTACACCGCCGGAGGCATTCATATAGAGTCATATTTTGTTCTAAGTATCGAGTTGTAATTGTTGAGTTGTAAGAAAATAAAAGTGTGATGATCATCATTATTAGAGCATTGTCCCAGTGAGGAAAGGATAATGGAGACCATGATTCCCCCACAAGTCGGGATGAGACTCCGGACGAAAAAAAAGAAAAAAAGAGGTCATAAAAAAAGAGAAAAGGCCCAAATAAAAAACAAAAAAAATGAGAGAAAAAGAGAGAATGGACAATGCTACTATCCTTTTACCACACTTGTGCTTCAAAGTAGCACCAAGATCTTCATGATAGAGAGTCTCTCATTTTGTCACTTTCATATACTAGTGGGATTTTTTCATTATAGAACTTGGCTTGTATATTCCAATGATGGGCTTACTCAAATGCCCTAGGTCTTCGTGAGCAAGCGAGTTGGATGCACACCCACTTAGTTTCTTTTGTTGAGCTTTCATATACTTATAGCTCTAGTGCATCCGTTGCATGGCAATCCCTACTCACTCACATTGATATCTATTTATGGGCATCTCCATAGCCTGTTGATACGCCTAGTTGATGTGAGACTATCTTCTCCCTTTTTGTCTTCTCCACAACCACCATTCTATTCCACATATAGTGCTATATCCATGGCTCACGCTCATGTATTGCGTGAAGATTGAAAAAGTTTGAGAATGTCAAAAGTATGAAACAATTGATTGGCTTGTCATCAGGGTTGTGCATGATTTAAATACTTTGTGTGGTGAAGATAGAGCATAGCCAGACTATATGATTTTGTAGGGATAACTTTATTTGGCCATGTTATTTTGAGAAGACATAATTGCTTTGTTAGTATGCTTGAAGTATTATTATTTTTATGTCAATATTGAACTTTTGTCTTGAATCTTTTGGATCTGAATATTCATATCACAAGTAAGAAGAATTACATTGAAATTACGCCAAGTAGCACTCCGCATCAAAAATTATTTTTTATCATTTATCGACTCGAGGACGAGCAGGAATTAAGCTTGGGGATGCTTGATACGTCTCCAACGTATCTATAATTTTTGATTGCTCCATGCTATATTATCTACTGTTTTGGGCAATATTGGGCTTTATTTTCCACTTATATATTACTTTTCGGACTAACCTATTAACCGGAGGCCCAGCCCAGATTTGCTGTTTTATGCCTATTTCAGTGTTTCGAGGAAAAGGAATATCAGACAAAGTCAAAACGGAACGAAATCAACTGGAGAAGTTATTTTTGGAAGGAAAGCTACCGGATAGACTTGGACTCTACGTCAGAAGATACGGGAGCTGGCCACGAGGGTGGGGGCGCACCCCTGCCTCGTGGGGCCCCCGAAGCTCCACCGACGTACCCCTTGCACCCATATATACCTACGTATCGTAAAACTTCCAAAACAGAAGATAGATCGGGAGTTCCGCTGCCGCAAGCCTCTGTAGCCACCAAAAACCTCTCAGGAGTCCGTTCTGGCACCCTGCCGAAGGGGGAACCCATCACCGGTGGCCATCTTCATCATCTCGGCGCTCTCCATGACGAGGAGGGAGTAGTTCACCCTCGGGGCTGAGGGTATGTACCAGTAGCTATGTGTTTGATCTCTCTCTCTCTCGTGTTCTCTCTCGTGTTCCCTCTATGGCACGATCTTGATGTATCCTGAGCTTTGCTATTGTAGTTGGATCTTATGATGTTTCTCCCCCTCTACTCTCTTGTGATGAATTGAGTTTCCCCTTTGAAGTCATCTTATCGGATTGAGTCTTTTATGAGAACACTTGATGTATGTCTTGCCGTGCTTATATGTGGTGACAATGGGATATCAGGTGCCACTTGATGTATGTTTTGGTGACCAACTTGCGGGTTCCACCCATGAACCTATGCATAGGGGTTGGCACACGTTCTTGACTCTCCGGTAGAAGCTTTGGGGCACTCTTTGAAGTACTTTGTGTTGGTTGGATGAATCTGAGATTGTGTGATGCATATCGTATAATCATGCCCACGGATACTTGAGGTGACAATGGAGTATCTAGGTGACATTAGGGTTTTGGTTGATTTGTGTCTTAAGGTGTTATTCTAGTACGAACTCTTTTATAGATTGATCCGAAAGAATAACTTTGAGGTGGTTTCGTACCCTACCATAATTTCTACGTTTGTTCTCCGCTATTAGTGGCTTCGGAGTGACTCTTTGTTGCATGTTGAGGGCTTGTTATATGATCTATCTATGTTATTATTGTTGAGAGAACTTGCACTAGTGAAAGTATGAACCCTAGGCCTTGTTTCCTATCATTGCAATACCGTTTACGCTCACTTTTATTATTAGTTACCTTGCTGTTTTTATTATTTAAGATTACAAAAACCTATATCTACTATCCATATTGCACTTGTATCACCATTTCTTCGCCGAACTAGTGCACCTATACAATTTACCATTGTATTGGGTGTGTTGGGGACACAAGAGACTCTTTGTTATTTGGTTGCAGGGTTGTTTAAGAGAGACCATCTTCATCCTATGCCTCCCACGGATTGATAAACCTTAGGTCATCCACTTGAGGGAAATTTGCTACTGTCCTACAAACCTGTGCACTTGCAGGCCCAACAACGTCTACAAAAAGAAGGTTGTGTAGTAGACATCACTCCACCGTCATTTTGGACAATTCAGGTCGCCTTGCCTCCTGGCTATAAATAGCCCACCCCCTACAGCATAAATTGGTGGCTGCTCAGAGTTAGTGCACGGCTTTCGTTGTTTGAGAGCAACCCACCTCCGAAGCCTTTGAGAGAGAATCCTTGCGAGGACAAAGCCCAAAACACCCAGAGCCAAAGAGTGTTAGGCATCACTACAGTCTTTCTGTCTGCGTGATCTGAAGACTTATTACAATTGAGGACTGTGAATCCTCCAGCCGGTTAGGCGTCGCATTTTGAGCATCCAAGAGTCATTGTGGATTGCCAGTGAACAAAGTCTGTGAAGGTTTGGAAGTCTCCCTTGAAGACTTAGTAGAGTGATTGGCGAGGACTAAGTGTTCTTAGCTCAAGGGGAATAAGGTGAAGACACGGTCTTCTGAGTTGAATCTCAGCCACCCTAACCAGACATACAGTTGTCACAGCAACTAGAACGGGTCCAACAAATCCCTTGTCCTCTCCGAGCAACTGGTTCTATCCTACCTCTCTCACCTTACTTACAGTTTGTCTTCGTGAGGTCTTTGCCTACTTGCCTGATCTGATTGACTTCACTATGTGAAGACTGTTGTCTGGTTGGCTTCATACCTTCTTCCATCCCGATCCATATTACCTAGCTGCTTAGTATTCGTGCTTTCACTACATTGCTTGCTTGACTGTGGATTGTCTAGTGCAGTCTACCTTCTGCTGCATATCAATAGGTTCATTTCTATTGTTTGTCTTTGAAACACCTCTATTTTGAAGACTTTCATAAAAATCGCCTATTCACCCCCCTCTAGTCGAATACTAGCACTTTCACTCGGCCCACCACCGGTGCCCATCTTATGGTATATAAGTCATTTTGACCTAGAAATAATAAGGGGAGGACTTTCGGGACGAAGCGCCGCCGTCTCGAGGCAGAACTTGGGCATGAGCACTTTTTCCCTCCGGTGGAGCGATTCCGCTAGGGGAACTTCCCTCCCGGAGGGGGAAATCATCGTCATCATCATCACCAACAACTGTCCCATCTTGGGGAGGGAATCTCCATCAACATCTTCAACAACACCATCTCCTCTCAAACCCTAGTTCATCTCTTGTGTTCAATCTTTGTACTGGAACTATAGATTGGTACTTGTGGGTGACTAGTAGTGTTGATTCCATCTTGTAGTTGATTACTATATGGTTTATTTGGTGGAATATTATATGTTCCGATCCATTATGCTATTTAATACCCCTCTGATCTTGAGCATGATTATCATTTGTCAGTAGTTACTTTTGTTCTTGAGGTCACAGGAGAAATCTTGTTGCAAGTAATTGTAAGTGCATCTAGTGCCACCCCTAGTTGGTTTTCGAGTATTGACGACAAACTTGGTTGTGAGACTAATGTGTTTGTGAGAATTGCAGGATAACACAGGTAGTAGAACCATATTGATTCGGTTTACCTACCAGAGATGACCCCTAAAAATGTGTGAAGACATTGAAGACAATGGTGGTTTATGAAGACATTCACATTGAAGAATATGACAGGAGAAGACATCGCGTGAAGACTATGGAGTGCAAAGACATAGTTGTTTCGTAGTTTCCTTTTCTTCTTTGTTGAGTCATAGGAACCACCGTACTGTTAAGTGGGGTCCAAGTGAACAAAGTCAAAGTGACTGATGTGATGCTCAACCAAATCCTATGTCTTCGAGCAAAGACAATGAGAGCAAATCTTATCGAGAGCTGGATGAGTCAGCTTTACTTGTAGCCCAAGTCAAGCTATTGCGTGTGTTCGAAATCTGACCGTTGGACACATGTCAGTTCCTTAGTGACCCAGAGTCATTTTGGACAAATTAGGTCGGGTTGCCTCCTGCCTATAAATAGCCCACCCCCTACAACATAAATTGTTGGCTGCTCAGAGTTAGTGCACGGCTTTTGTCGTTTGAGAGCAACCCACCTCCAAAGCCTTTGAGAGAGAATCCTTGCAAGGACAAAGCCCAAAACACCCAGAGCCAAAGAGTAATAGGCATCACTGAAGTCTTTCTGTCCATGTGATCTAAAAACTTATTACACTTGAGGACTATGAATCCTCCAGCCGGTTAGGCGTCGCGTTCTGAGCATCCAAGAGTCATTGGGGATTGGCGGTGAACGAGGTCTGTGAAGGTTTGGAAGTCTCCCTTGAAGACTTACCAGAGTGATTGGGCGAGGACTAAGTGTTCTTAGCTCAAGGGGAATAAGGTGAAGACGCGGTCTTCTGAGTTAAATCTTAGCCTCCCTAACCAGACGTACAGTTGTCACAGCAACTGGAACTTGTCCAACAAACCCCTTGTCCTCTCCGAGCAACTGTTCTACCCTACCTCTCTCACCTTACTTATAGTTTGTCTTCGTGAAGTCTTTGCCTGCTTGCCTTATCTATTTGACTTCACTGTATGAAGACTGTTATCTGTTTGGATTCATACTATCTTCCATCCTGATCCAATCTACCTAGCTGCTTATAGTCTTCGTGCTTTCACTTCATTGCTTACTTGACTATGGCTTGTCTAGTGTAGTCTACCTTCCGCTGCATATCAATAGGGTCATTTCTATCGCTTGTCTTTGAAACACTCATGTTTTGAAGACTTTCATAAAAATCACCTATTCACCCCTCCCCCCCCTTCTAGTCGAATACTAGCACTTTCAATTGGTATCAGAGCAAGGTGCTCCCTCGTTCTGTGTGATTTGGTTTAACGACCTGAAGTTTAGTTATGTCGACTACAGGGATAATCAAAGTCTCCGTTGCGTGCCCTGTCTTCGATGGCACTGATTACCCCTACTGGAAGAATAAGATGCGCATGCATCTTGAAGCCATTGATGTCGATCTTTGGTATGTCGTCAAGAACGGTGTTCCCTAGACTGGTGAAGGTGTCACTCCTGCTGATGTCAAGAAGTTCGTGCAATTGGACTCAACTGCCAAGAACATCATCTGTGGTCATCTGATCAAGGGGTAGTATGGTCGTGTGAGTGCCTTGGAAACATCAAAGCTGGTCTGGGACTGGCTCTCCAAGGTCAATGAAGGCGTCTCAACACAGAGAGATTCAAGGATCAGTGTTCTTCGCAATCTCTTCAACCGCTTCAAGAGAAATGACAATGAGAAGGTCCAGCTCACATTTGATCGCCTCACTGATATCACTAATGAGCTTCATGCACTCAGCGCCACTGAGATCACCAAGCATGAAATCGACAAGACACTACTGAGATCTCTCAACAGCTCATTTGACACCCTGGCCCTAATGATTCAAGAGTGCCTTGACTTCAAGACTCTCAATCCGTCTGACATACTTGAGAGGCTCAACACACATGAGTTCCAGCTATCTGAGAAAAGAGATATTTATGGTCCCAACTATGGTCGTATTCTCTCTTTGAAGGAAAAGGTCATCTCCTCTTCTGAAGAAGAATCTGACTGCAGTTCTGGTGATCCTAAAGACATTGGAAAGGAGCTTGCTATGCTCGTGAAGAAGTTCCAGAAGTTCACCAAGAAGAAAGACTTCAAAAAGTCTTCAAGATCCAGCTCAAGGAATGATGAAGCTTCCTCTCATGATCATAAGAAGAGAACCTGTCACAAGTGCAAGAAACCTAGTCACTACATCTCGGAGTGTCCATAGTGGGACAACGAGACAAAGAAGAAGAAGAAGAAGAAGAAGAAGAAGAGCAAGGACTATGATTCTGATGACAAGAAGAAGAAGAAATCCTCAAAGTCCTCTTCCAAGTCTTCGTCAAAGTCTTCTTCACACAAGAATAGCTCATCAGGCAAGGCTCGTGCTTTTGTTGGCAAGGAGATGGATTTAGAGGAGGAGTCTGCATCTTAGGAGGTAGAGGTGGAGTCCAAGGAGGAATCTGATTCTGGAGTGGCAAGCCTGGCTCTAGCTTATGCATACGTCGCCAAGTCCATCTTCGACACTGAAGACAATGGCCTCGTCACCAACGTTGATGCCCAGGATGAGGATGACTCTGCCCCCACCTACTGCTTCATGGCACGTGGTGCAAAGGTAAACTCACGCGATGCTTACTTTCAAACATCAAGTGAAGATGACTTTGAATGTGAATCTAAACCTAGCTACAAAACACTTGCTAAAATTGCAACTGAACAACAGAATGCCATGGAACATATTCAAAAACTGTTAGACAAAAGCGATGACCTGTTGGACGCGGAAATGACCCGATCTCAGTCCTTAATTGAAGACATAAAAAATCTTCATGTTAAGTATGAGGAACTTGAAAGTTGTCATGAGTCACTCTCAACCTCTCATGAAAAGCTTTCCTATGATTATCTTCAAAGGAAGCAGGAACTTGAGAAATTGAGATCGGCTCATGAAGATCTTCAAAAGGAAAATGAGTCACTCTGCGCTCAACAGATCAGTTCCGCTCAGGAAGGATTTGAACCACCATGTCTAAAATGTATTGAGCGTGATAATGCTGTCTCTGTTGCTGAATGTTCAACTGCTACTACTGTTGCAATATCTTCAACTGCTGATGTCTTAACTAACCCCTCATCTGAGGATATCACTACTATTGCTGATGAGAATGCCAGGTTGAAGTCATTACTTGAGACAGGAATGTACAAAAGTCTCAAAGGGCATCAGGCACTATGTGATGTCCTTGAAAAGCAGATTCTGAACCGAAACCCTTGGAAAGAGGGTGTTGGGTTCGATAGGAAAATGAATGTTGATGGTTCTTACTGGATGCCTGAGCAGTACCCCAAAACCACATGGGTTGCTGCTAAGGGACCTTTAGTAGATCCATCTACCTTATCTAGCTTCACTAGTGCTAACCCAATTATCATTGATGAATCCTTTGATGCAAATTATAAACTGTTCAAGAATCAGAATGGTGAAGTGTTTGCCAGGTATATTGGTACTAACTGCAGAAATGGACCACCTCTTAAGAAGATCTGGGTACCCAAAAGGTGTCTCGAAAGTCTTCCCGTGAATGTTGTTACGACACCACCTGGGAAGAAGACAAACCCCAGACCAAAGGCTTCATATGTTCCAAAGGCTTCATACAGACAAAAGACTCACCTGAGTCACCCTAACGCCAATGTTTTGCAGGGAAATCATACTCAGACCTTTGAATATGAGCGTGTTTCATCAAACCGCTATGTTCATAAGTCTAAGAACTTTTTTGCTTATTCATATGAGTATTATTCTCCTCCTACAAGGCTATTTGCTAGGGCTTCAAAGCCGAAGTTCTCAGATGATGCACTTAGACTCATTGCTTCTAAGCCACCTCTGAAAATGTGGGTGCTTAAAAAAACTTAACTCTCTTTTGCAGGGAAAGGTCTCCAGTCGGAAATCAAAGGTGTGTGATGCTTATGCTGGGGACCTTAAACATCTTGTGGGGCGCAAGATAAAATGCCCAAATGGTCTTACTATGTATTTTGTCCCGAGATTCCTTGACACTCATCCTATCTATCCTAACCAAGATCTGAACTTCTATGTTCCACTTGTTCGTCAAATGTTTATGCTTCACAACTCTCTTGGTGAAGCCTATCCCCCAAACTGTACTATGGGCTATGACACCTCATGCTTCATAATGGATTATGGATAGTGGCTGCACCAACCACATGACTGGTGATCGAAGTCTTCTGATCGATTCAACTCTTCCGCTGTTTGATAAGAGTCATATCACATTTGCTGACACTGGTAAAAGTAAGGTATTGGGTCTTGGTAGAGTTGCAATCTCAAAGGATCAGCAAATGGATAAAGTGATGCTTGTTGAATCCATTGGTTTCAACTTAATGTCTGTATCAATGCTATGTGATTTGAATATGATTGTGATACTTGGAAAATATCATTGCCTTGTCCTTATGGAATTTGACAAATCTCTAGTCTTTGAAGGGTATCGAAAAGATGATATGTATATGGTAGATTTCTCAACAGGACCACAGCTAGCCACATGTCTTCTAGCAAAAGATTCAGAGTGCTGGCTTTGGCATTGGAGGCTAGGACATGCAGGCATGAGGAACTTGTACACTATCACGAAGAAGAAGCATGTCGTGGGCATCGAAGGCGTCAAGTTCAAGAAAGACCATCTGTGTGGTGTCTGCGAAGCTGGGAAAATGACTAGGGCCAAGCATCCCTCAAAGACAATCATGACGACATCTCAACCCTTCGAGCTACTTCACATGGACTTATTCGGCCCTACTCATTCCTCTACTCTTACTACCACTGCTTGTCTCTATGGTTTCGTTATTGTTGATGATTACTCAAGATATACCTGGGTGCATATAATTCTCTATAAGCATGAAGTGCAGGATGTCTTCAGATGCTTCGTCAATTGTGCCATGACGAACTACGATGTCAAGATCAAGCACATCAGAAGTAACAACAGCACAGAATTTGAGAACACCAGCCTCGACACTTACCTTGATACACTCCGCATCACTCATGAGTTTTCTGGTCCCTACACACCTCAGCAGAATGGCATCATGGAGCGCAAGAACAGAACCCTCATTGAGAGGGCTCGGACGATGCTAGATGAGTACAAGACTCCAAGAAAGTTCTAGCCTGAAGCCATTGACACTGCATGCCACATCATCAACCGACTTTATCTTCACAAGCTTCTGAAGAAGACATCATATGAGCTGCTAAATAGTAAGAAGCCAAATATCAGTTACTTTAGAGTATTTGGTGCTAGGTGCTGGATCAAGGATCCACATCACACTTCAAAATCTGCACCGAAAGCACATGAAGGTTTTATGCTTGGTTACGGAAAGGACTCGCACTCCTACAGAGTCTTCAACCTCTTTCACTATAAAGTGGTTGAAACTGTGGATGTGCAGTTCGATGAGACTAACGGCTCGCAAAGAGAGCACCTGCCAAATATGCTAGATGAAGTTCCTCCTTGTGAATCTATCAAGCTCATGGGTACTAGAGAGATCATACAGTCCGAACCTCAGGCTAAATATGAACTCATCATTGCACCAAGTCAACCTGACGACAATGCTCAGCCTGAAGTCAATGCTGATGCTGAAGAAAATGATCTGCAAGGGCAAAATCTTCGTCTAGTACATCCCCGTGTTGCAAATGAAGTACAGATTGAGAAGATAATTGACAGCATCAATGCACCTGGTCCATTCACTCATTCAAGAGCAACACAACTAGCAAATTTCTATGGGTACTTTGCATTTGTCTCAATATCTGAACCCAAGAAAGTTGATGAAGCCTTCATGGAACCTGAATTGATTCAAGCCATGCAAGAAGAGCTTCATTAGTTTGAGCTGAACAATGTCTGGGAACTAGTCAAGCATCCTGATCCTCGCAAGCATAATATCATTGGCACCAAATGGATCTATCGCAACAAACAAGATGAACATGGTCAAGTTGTCAGAAACAAGGCTCGTCTGGTTGCTCAAGGCCACACTCAAGTTGATGGGATTGACTTCGATGAAACATTTGCTCGTGTGGCAAGACTTGAAGCCATTCGCATACTGCTTGCATATGCCAACCATCACAATAACCTTCTGTACCAAATGGATGTGAAGAGTGCCTTTCTCAATGGCAAGATTGAAGAAGAAGTGTATGTTTACCAACCACCTGGCTTTGAAGATCCAAAACATCCTGATATGGTGTATGTCGTGGAATTGTCACGGCAGATGTCCTCTTGCAAGGACTTAGTCGTGGAGCCATCGCAACTAGGAAGCTTAAAGGGGTTAATTCGGGACAAAGGACACAAGAGATTTATACTAGTTCGGCCCCTTACAGTGAAGGTAAGGCCTACGTCTAGTTGGGTTGGTATTGCTTGATGTTTCGATGACTAGGGAGCGAGATACGCTATGCCCGGTTCTCAATGAGTTCTCTCTTACCCTAAGCCGCCAGCGGGTCGTCCCCTTATATACACAGGTGGACGCCCTGCGGCCTACAGAGTCCCGGTCGGCTCATAGACAGTGTTCGGCTCGGTGACTAGTTAAGTCTACCTTATGTTACAAGTCATATCATCATGGCGATTTACCACTATGGGCCTTAAGCCGCCTGTGGGCCTTAGACCCTTTATTGAACCGCCATCTTCATGCTTGGTCTTGGGCTTCTTTCTGATGAGTCTTCTTTGCATAACCCGGCCCCTCCTGGGCGGCTGACACAAATAGTTATATCCCCAACATTAGGCCCTAGATTGATTTGAACCGGTTCATGTCATTTTTAAAATACCTTAAGAAATAAACCTTCAGCCTTCTGTCTGTGCAAAGGCTTTTAACCCGCCATGACGTCATCTTCTGGATTCGCTTTAACCCGTCGTGACGTCATCTTTACTTAAATTCATATTTTACTCCGCCATATCCTCCAATGGATCTTTGCTTTTACTGACTATTCCGAAAACCGAGGCGTCGGGGCCGCTGGATAATGATGTTTAGTCTCCTCGTTTCTTGCGCCGTCTCAGTCGGTCTTCCCTTATAAATAGGCACGACCTAGGTCTTCCATTCTCCCCCTTCGTTCGTCTTCTTCCTCTCGCTGTCTCTCTGCTACTTAGAGCTTCGCCGCCCCCGCCATCGCAGATCTCCTTGTCTTCACCAACTCAGGCCGCTGCATCAACCTGACTTGACCAAAAAAACGAGACGGACCTCCGCAGCAACTCTGCATCTGTAAGTTTCTTCCTCCCTGTTCCTCAGATCTGCATTAAGATTTTCGAGTTCGTCGGTGTTCGTCACCGTACGTTACGAACCCTTGATAGATTCCACCTCCGACGCCTCTTTCTGATCTTAAGACAGTATAA
The DNA here is from genome assembly GCF_002162155.2 of Triticum dicoccoides. Classification (NCBI taxonomy): domain Eukaryota; kingdom Viridiplantae; phylum Streptophyta; class Magnoliopsida; order Poales; family Poaceae; genus Triticum; species Triticum dicoccoides. The sequence goes on along the minus strand of NC_041393.1, from coordinate 184,590,869 downwards.
AACCACTGCGGTAGCTGTTTCGCACTCATTTCGAATGCAAATAGATCCCTTTTCGCTTGTAGATAGGCCTCCTTCAAGTTTATGAACTCATCTGCACTAGTTTCTAGGTTTAGAAATATTTCCTTTTCTGCACACCTGTTTGATCCAAATTAATCTCTACCAGTTGCGAAACTTGTTTGTGCGACACTTAGGCAAAAATCTGTTTATGTTAGGCCCATTTAACTCTAGCGGCTCTCATTGCCGGCTTAAAATAGACAATGTTAATCGACAGCCTTGCCAGCTCCTGGTGGCTTAAAATAACTTAACTGTTACTGATTCCCATAGCGGCTTAGATAACCAGATATAATTAGCCATATGTCATTAGGCCCCGTCTTAAGCCGTCATTTTGAATAGACTTAAAAATACTTTCCTTCCGGGTTAAAATTGAACCGGAGCTTCTTATTTTGTCATAGGCTTGCACTTACGTCATGGCACCTAAGGCAACCAAGGCTCCTGTGACCTGTAATTGGGTCCAATCCACTGTCACAAAAAGCAAATTGTCTGAATTTGTGAAGTATGGCCATCTTCCCAAGAAGGAGGTCATGTTTTATCGTGCCCCTGACCCGTCCGAGGAGAAACCTCAGCCCAAAGAAGGGGAGGTGATAGTTTTTACGGATCATATGAGCCGGGGATTTGCTCCATCCGGTTCAAAATTCTTCAGGGATGTTTTGCATTTCTTTGACCTCAGACCTCAAGACATTGGACCCAATTCCGTGTCAAATATCTGCAACTTCCAAATTTTCTACAAAGTGTACCTAGGAGAAGAGCCCAATCTACTTTTGTTCAGAGAGCTATTCTATTTAAACCGGCAGAATGAATGTGCCAACGGGCCCAGTCTAGAACTCGGTGGCTTCTCAATTCAGCGGCGGAGAGACTGCCTCTTTCCTTATGCTGAACTGCCCAGCCACCCAAAGGACTGGAACCAGACGTGGTTTTATTGCCAGGACACTTCTCTGGCTGACGAGAACCCTCTGCCCGGTTTCCGCGCTCTGCGCCTTGAATCAAATCACCCACTGCCGGATAAGCTAACTGTTGTTGAACGTCTATCACTTGCCCCTACCATCAAGAAGATCAAAGCCCTCTTAGGTAATGGCTTGAACGGTATTGATTTGGTTCGAGTCTGGATCTCCTGACAGGTGATCCCATTAAGCCGCCGCCGCGGCTTAATGTGCTCTTACACTGGCGAAAAGGATGACCCGCTGCGCCACAGTCCTGATGACTTACCAGATGATATGATTGAAGTTACGACCCAGACCTTGTTGAAAGAAGGCACGGTGACTAGTAATGCCTTTGGCTTACTTCCCTTCTGCATGAAGAACCCGGCCCCCGCCGTAAGTCATCAACCTCAATGGATACTCTTTACTATGTTACACCTTCCTTTTACTCATAACCCCTTATCATTTTTTACAGGCCGATGACAACTTCTGGAAGGTCAAGTATGACCATGAGGCAGCCAAACAAGCCAGAGCGACAAAAAGAGCCGAAAGGAAAGCCACCAAGACTGGAACTTCGAAGAAGAGGAAGCAAAGTGCTTCAGTTATGTTTAAACTTGACGATACTGATGACGATGGAGAAGAGGTAACTTCTAACTCCCTTGACTCTTTATCATCACCTTACTGACTTTAAATCTTTCTAGGAAGACACAGGGAACAGCGGAGACGCCGAGGAAGAGGTAACTATAATCTCCTCCGACTCCGAGCCCCTGCTGCATCAGAAAATTCTAAGAGTAACCCGGAAAGTAAGATTATCACATCCTTTGGCTTACCAAGATCCTCAATTTCTTTTGAAGCAACAGCGATTTGAAAGCCGGAGGCAGACCCGGACCAGCAAGGATGTAGAGCTCTCCTCCGGCTTACCTGATGTAACCAGGAAGCGTCGGACTGAGGTCATTTCCGATTTACGTTCTGTTTTACCTTTTGCGGGTTTAATTCGTCAACCTCTCAATTCATTTGACTCCAATTATCAGGATACCTCTCCTTCCTCCGGCGAGTCTATGCAATCTAATATGCCGGCTTTCAAACCTGCCCCCGGGTAATGTAATTTTGTTTACCTTATGCTTTACCTTACTCATGCTTTTGTACTCATCCTTCTGCTTTTGTCCACAGCGTGCAAGTGAAACCCAGTAAGAGGGCAAAAAAGAGTAAGCCATCCCAAGACCCGGTCGCGACTGAACCGGAGCTTGGCATGGCTGCGCCAGACAGTTCTACCCATCAGCCGCCGCCTGAACCAGTCTATGGCATTCCAGCACCATCCTCTGATCCACCCGCCGAAGATACTCTCAACAGTTCTGATAACCCGAAAGCTCCTAGCCCGGCCAAGACAATTGATCCGGAAGTTGAGATTTTGAAGACTTAGTTTGTTGAGCCGGGGTGGCCCACTATCCTTGCCAAGTGCTATGCCAAGGAGGAGCTTCTGGAACGCCGAAAGGCCAAGCTAGACATTTCTGATTATACTCATTTGAGCATTGGAGAGATAGTCTCTGGCTATCACAATCAAGTACATAGCAGCCGTGACCTGGAAATTGACATGGTGAAGCAAATACAGCAAAAATCTGAGGTATAACTTATGCTAATTTTCTTAATCGTACTTACTGTATCAGCCCCCAAGTCTATTGCTTATGAATAAATATGTTGTAGACTTAGAAAACTGCTTAGCACTGCTTTGTCTGGTTTAGAAAGAAGATATTCAACCCGGTTATAACATGATACCTTGAACTTGCGATACACATTAGCCCCCAAGTGTCAAGTATCTTTGCTTGCAAAGTGCTTGGGACTTAATGTTATCTTACCATGATTCTGACTATAACCCGGCATCAATGCAGGCCACCATAAGTCAATTTGAGTCGGAGATTGCTGACCTGAAGAGCCGCCTGGCAGCTCAAGAACTTGAAATCCAAAAGGCCAACTCCAAATTTGAATTCAGCGTCTCTGAACAAGAGAAGTTGAAGAAGAACTTTGAGGCGGAGAAGAAAATCCGGGCTGATGAGAAGACCTCACTAGTAACCCGGGTCGAGACAGCAGAAACATCACTTGCAGAAGCAACAGCCGAGCTGTCCAGCTTAAAGCGCCAGATATCTCAAATGGTCTCAACAATCTTCGGTAAGTTACTACATATAACCTCAAATATTGCAATCCTTCCTTTGATGACTATGTTAATTGTTATCTCCGGCTTTACCTTTATTTTTATGAACGCAGGCCCTAGGAGCACAAACCTCCAGCAGAACATGCTTATCAAACTGAAAGTAGTTTACACTCTAGTGGAACAACTGTACACCGGGTCACAACGTGCTTTGGCCGTTGTGGCCTTATCAAATGACGTTCCCCATCTCCTGCAAGATGTGCTAAAGTGGCTTGCCGTGCTACCCCAGCGGGTCCAAGAGCTAAGACAGGCATTTGCCAGAGCCGGGGCTATAGCCGCATTGAGCCGGGCCAAGGCGTGGCTTCCAGAGTTAGACCCGGCAGACATTGCTCTTGGGTATCCTAGCTTGAAGGAAGACAGTTCTTTATTCAACAAGACAGACTTCACCGCCTGTGTGAAAGACATACGTCCTGTGGCTACTCTTATTGGGAACGATACTGACCTTACCAAGTGTCAGCCGGGCTATGACAGTGAGAACCGGAGAATTCCACCCCCTCACTATGATGAAGTCAACTTGATCCCTCCAACTCGTAAGCATACCTTTGCCCCTGAAGTGGACCCAGCCGGTTTAATAGATGATGAAGCTGAGTTTGAAGCCTTGAGTGGCATTGACTGGGCCTCGTCAACCTTCCAGGACAGGGCAGTCGACGGAGAGGCGGAGAAGGATAACCTGGAATCTTCAAGCCAACCAATGGAGTGAACCGCCAGGCGTTTATGACTTTGCAAAAACAATGCTTCATTATTCAGACTCGGGGAGTCTTGTAACAGGGTAGAAAAACCTCTCAATTTTTGTCATGCTTTCGCGCATGTTTATGGCGCTTAATACTTTCGTAAGCCGCCATCGCTATATACTTCCAGCCTATGTTGATCTTTTATTTCCTTGATGTTAAAAATTTGCTTGCCTTATCCTGCATATAAAACAAGCAAAATTCCCTTGGCGATTTATCGCATCGGGGGTCACATAAGGTATTGATAACCCGGAATGCGACCCAAAACATCATATAAAAGCCGGATTATGATTATATTTGTTAAACCTGATCACAATAGTATACCTATGATCCTTTTGGTAATCTCGCCGGTTTATGTGACCTAAATCATGAGGGTAAGTTTAACTCCTGAAAGTTGGCACATATGATGTTCACCTGGCCCTTAACAACTAAAGTGACCAATATTAAACCGGTGGAATGAGAACCCCATAGTACTTTCGAGAAAGGCTTTATGATAGTCAAACATGTACAGTTACAAGGTATGATGAATAATAAACAAAATTTAAAAGGCCTCTGATTTGAATATGATCAGTGAACCATTCCAAAGGGATTAATCTAAGATTCGAATACGATCATATAGCCCCTAGTGGCTTTGGCGATGCCGATCAAGTGGGTATCGACAGCTATGTTCTCTTTGGTTTGAATACGACCTACGTTTGAACAGGAAACCCCCAAGTGACCATAAGAGTTGTTTAATGACGGTGATTCGAATACGATCCACGTCAGACCCAAAGGGGTTAAGCTATGATTCAAATATGATCAAGAAGCCCCCAAGTGGGTTTGGCAGTATGCCGATCAAGTGGGTATCGATAGCTATGTTCTCTTTGGTTCGAATATGACCTATGTTTGAACAGGAAGCCCCCAAGTGATCATGGCTAGATTCAGATATGATCATAAGCCGGACCAAAGGGAAAGCCGGATTCAGATATGATTCGCTCCCTGTTGGTTGTTTCCACCACCTGATAAAGAAGAAATGTAAACCTTTGAGGGCGAAAAGGACAGAGGTCCTGCTTTATTGCTTTATATAATATATACATCGTCAAAATATATACATCTTGAGAGCCGGTGGCTCAAGTATAGTAAGGCCGAAGATGGGCGATATTCCACGGCCGGCGGGTCTCCTCCTCCGACTTAGTGAGTCTTTGTGCTCTCGAACATCGATAAGGTAGTATGACCTGTTGTTCAGGTTCTTGCTGACCACAAAGGGTCCTTCCCAAGGAGGGGACAGCTTGTGCATATCAGACTGTTCCTGGATGAGCCGGAGGACTAAGTCGCCTTCCTGAAAGGTTATGCTTCTAACCCGGTGACTGTGATAGCGGTGCAGGTCTTGCTGGTAAATCACCGAGCGAGCTATTGCCAAGTCTCGCTCCTCATCCAACAAGTCAAGTGCATCCTGACGAGCTTTTTCGTTATCAGCCTCAACGTAAGCCACCACGCGGGGTGAGTCATGCCGGATGTCACTTGCAGGACTGCCTCTGCCCCGTATACCATGAAGAAAGGTGTGTAACATGTAGATCTATTAGGCGTAGTGTTGATGCTCCACAGCACAAAGGGTAACTCCTCCACCCAACAACCCGGAGTCCGCTGCAAGGGGACCAAGAGCCGGGGTTTGATACCCTTCAGGATCTCCTGATTAGCTCTTTCTTCTTGACCATTGGATTGAGGATGAGCAACAGCCAAAACGTCAAGCCGGATATGTTCTCGTTGAAAGAACTCTCCCATGGCACCCTTGGAGAGATTAGTGCCATTATCAGTTATGATGCTGTGTGGAAAACCAAAACGAAAGATCACTGTCGGTGTCAAAACTGGCGGATCTCGAGTAGGGGGGTCCCGAAATGTGCATCTAGGCGGATGGTAACAGGAGACAAGGGACACGATGTTTTTACCCAGGTTCGGGCCCTCTCGATGGAGGTAAAACCCTACTCCTGCTTGATTAATATTGATGATATGGAGTACAAGAGTAGATCTACCACGAGATCGGAGTGGCTAAACCCTAGAAGCTAGCCTATGGTATGATTGTTGTTCATCCTACGGACTAAAACTCTCCGATTTATATAGACACCAGAGAGGGCTAGGGTTACACAGAGTCGGTTACAATGGGAGGAGATCTTCATATCGTATCGCCAAGCTTGCCTTCCACGCCGAGGAAAGTCCCATCCGAACACGGGACGGAGTCTTCAATCTTGTATCTTCATAGTCCAGGAGTCCGGCCAAAGGTCTTAGTCCAGCCATCCGGACACCCCCTAATCCAAGACTCCCTCAGTAGCCCCCGAACCAGGCTTCAATGACGACGAGTCCGGCGCGCAAGTTGTCTTCGGCATTGCAAGGCGGGTTCTCCTGCAAATTCTCTGTATCCGTCGAATAGTGTCCGGCTTCTAGTGTGTGCTGTCCTCCTCGGCTTCCGTGCCCCATAATGACCATCTTCCATGTGTCAAACAAATGCAAAAAGCCAGGGGGTTTTCTTTTCACTTAACCCCCTGGTTGCGTTAATGAGCCGCCCATAAAAGAGACGGGGATTTAGATCCAATTGGCACCATCTTCCCTCCGCGAGTCTTCATCAGAGCGCATCTGACAGAGATCCATTCCATCATGGCCAGTCGGTGCCGCTCCTCCTCTCGCCCCTCCAGCCCTCGGCCCGGAGATTGGGGGCGGTGTTCCGTCCCGCATAGCAAGTTAGTAGTGCTTCAGTCCAAGGGGCTTCTCCCCCCAGCATATATGGTCCCAGTTCGAGCCGGGATTGCTGCCTATAGCGGCGGAGAGCAGGCGGAGGGCGTTCCCAATCCCTCTCAAGGAGAGTGGGTATGCTTAGTCCCTTATTTGATGAGAGGACTAGGATTTCCAATTCATCCATTTCTCCGAGGGTTGCTGGAGTTCTACGGCCTCCAGCTACAAAACCTCACGCCCGCCTCCATTTTGCACATCGCGGGCTTCGTGGCCCTCTGCGAGCTGTTCTTGGGTGTTGAGGCCCATTTCGCGCTATGGAAGAGGTTGTTTTGCCTTGTACCCCGTTCTCAGGAGGGGTCTATTTATCAGGTGGGCGGAGCCGAACTATGGCGCATCGCCGGGACCGGATATCTATCCGGCACCCCAAAGAGGGCGTCCGAAGACTGGCCCTCGGAGTGGTTTTATATATATGACGTCCCCCTGCCGGACCCTGTACGGATCGGCCTTCCCGAGTTCAATAATGCCCCGTTGAAGAAGAGCCTGAGTTGGCGCCCACGGAACCCTCAGAGGGAAGCTGACAGGGACGTCCTGTACCTGATGAGCCGGATAAGGTTGTTGGCTCATTCCGGACTGACCATGATTAAGGTCATGGCCATATGCATTACGCGAGGGGTGCAGCCGCTTCAATACAGAGGCCACCCCATGTGGGATTTCAACGGGGAGGATGACGCTGCCCGGTGCGGTCGCAAGGGGCCAGATTTGGCCGCCACTTTAGTGAGAATCTTATCCGCTTTGTACAAGGGGGAAGAGGAAGAATTCCTCCGTATCAACTCGGAAGGCAGAATCTCCATGTACAATCATCCTAGTTGGGTGAGCGGACACTTTCACTTGCCTATCCGCTTTTGAAATTCCCGTAGTTGAGTACTTAGACTAGTAATGTTTAAACGCAGGAGCTGCGCCAGGCTGTGAAGGAAATAAACAACCCTGCTCCACAACCCGAGGACCCGGAACGGTCCCTCGGTCCGGACTCCCAAGAAGATCCGGACTTATGCGTGGAGTTGATTGATGGAGTATTTCATCAATTGAGCAAGGATAACTCCTTAGTGGCCATCACAGCCGACTATCCCGGACTACTTCCAGCCTCCAAGGTAACTAAGACTGAAGTCCCAGTATTCTCATGCTTTATCTTGCATGTCGTGTACTAACAGTGTTTCGCAGGGTAAATCCTTGAGGCGGAAGGCCGAGCCCACGGTGGGAAGCCAACAAGGGCCGCTGAAGCCAGGCGGACCAAAAAGAAGTGCGGACCAGATCGAGATTCCGGTGCAACGGTATGGCGTGCGAATTTAACGCCTAGGGTTTATGCCCTTGAGTCTTACTAATGCTCATGATTTTCTTAGAAAGAAGAGAGCCCGCTGGACTATGTCTGCCGGCCAAGGTTCGAGGTCGGGTCCGGAAGCGGAGGCGAACACGAGACGCGCCTCGGGCGCTCCTCCGACAGAGGGCGCCGACGGGCTATCTTCCACCAATTCAGAGGTGGAGAGTGCCCTGAACCACAGGCGTCGCCGGACTGTTCTTCGTGACGCGTGTTTTTCCCCGGAGGCGTTGGACGCCTTTAATATAGGAGATGCGTATCTCCGTGCTGCTCAAAATGGTCTAGCCAGAGCCACGGAGCAGTATGTGAAAGACATACAGGTGAGTAGAATTGAAGGTTATATACGTCAGTAGCCCCCGAGACTTCAAACAGTGAAGATAACTGTTTGAAGGATCATGTGCTATGCAGTGTCTTACAAAGAAGAATACGCAATTGTCCGAGGAGCTCGAAGAGTGCAAGGCCCAGCTCGAGGCCGCATTGGCCACTTCAGAAAATGTCAAGGGGACGCCCGCAGGTAATATATGCTTCGAAAGGTACTTCTGTTTTGAAATGCGACAGGCGTGCAACCCTGACGATAATAATGCAGATGAGGCCGGAGTAAATCCGGACAAGCAACAACTCCTACGCCAACTAAAGGCTGGCGAGAGCGTGCTGACGAGGGTGAGGCAAGAGAAGAACAAGCTTCAAGACGCCAATACCCAGCTGGGCGAGGAACTGAAAGATGTTCGTATTCAGCTGTCTTCTGCCGTGAAGGAGAATCGGCGACTTTGACGCGGCATTTTTAGTAAGTGCTTGAACGAATCTTCGAAAAAAGAATTCGGCGAGGAAGTCGATTGACAGAGCTATGTCTGTAGGTCTGCTGACGGGTCGTCCTGCGGAGGAAATGCCCAGTTCAATGGGAGACCTTCTTCCCGAGCTGTTGCAACTACACGAATGAGTTCAGCAGGCAATGCAAAGCATCATCCAGGCTATGTGGCCATCCCTCTCCGTGCCCGAAGGCCTTGAGGAGCTTACAAAGAAGCTGGAGGGAGTGCGGCAGCGCTTCCGGTTATGGAAGATATCGGCTTGCCGTCAAGGTGCCAGGGAGGCCTGGGCCATGGTGAAGACTCGGTACACGAAGGCTAACCCAAACCACATGGCCGAGGTCGGCCCTATAGGTCCGGACGGAAAGGAGATCCCGGTCAGCTTAGCATATGGCCAGGTGGATCTGGCTGCAAAGTATTCCCAATAGGACTGTAAATTAGACCGCCTGTTGGATGGTATTGAAGAGGAATATGCCGAGTCGGATTGACTCTGTAATTTAAAATGACATAAAAAATGCCTTCTAGCCGGATTGTAGATCGTTTGTCATTGCGGACCTTTTCGCTTCGACCTCTGGACCCTATAGTCCGGAGTGTGTCTGAATATCCTCTCGGTTATGTAAGAACCGGGGCATGCATGGAAACAAGGCGTAGGGGTCATAAGTGCTTTAGCAGACAAGTGCCCAACTAGTTATGTTATATTACATGGTTAGTAAGAAACATCTTCCACGGAGAATAGTTCCGTTAGGGGTTCCTTTCCCTGGGAGGCATGCCCTAAAGTGCATGTCCGAACTGCCAAAAAGAGCAGAAAAGCATCTGGGGGCAAATGAATAAATACGAAAGATCATCTTTTAGTTCACCGACCGAATATTCCCTTAAGAACGCTAGCTTTCGGCTTCACTCAGTCTGAGGTACACGTCCGGCTGACCCGGCAGTAACAATCGCAGAGGTGCTCCCTTTACCACCTAGCCGAACGAACGGGAACGTAGGGGTAAGCACAGGAGCCAGGCAACCCAGCTTGGCCAAAACTTAAGTCATATCGATGCATATAATGGTGTAAAAAAGGTTCATGCGGAAGCGTCACACATGTTTTGGGCATTAGGCCCATTTTATATAAACTTCTTGGTAAAGAAGCCCCCAGGTATTATGAGCGCGGGTAGTGCGTCGGGTATGTGCGAACAATGCACAGGCAAGCCCCTAAGGTCTTGGGAGAAGAAAAAAAAAGGGGGTAGGAAGAAGGAATAAAATCCTGGACTACCACTAAAAAATAAATAAAACAAAGGGACAGAGGAAGGAAACGAACACGGAGTCCGGCGCTAGGCGTAGAATCTTTGTAGGCGTGCTGCGTTCCATGGGTTCGGCTCGAGTTGGTTATCCGACGCGTTTCGCAGACGGTATGCTCCGCCGGTCAGTACTTGGTCAATTATGAAGGGGCCCTCCCATTTGGGCTTTAATTTATCCTTTTTCTTGTCCGGCAGGTGTAGAACTAGTTCGCCAACGTTATAGGTTTTGGCACGTACTTCTATGCTTTGGTATCTTCGAGCCTGTTGTTGATAGAATGCGGAACGAGCTTTTGCCACGTTGCGCTCCTCTTCCAATGCGTCCAAGTTGTCCTGCCGATCGAGCTCGGCTTCTCTTGCTTCGTACATGCGCACTCGAGGTGAGTCATGGATTATGTCGCATGGCAGTACTGCCTCTGCGTCGTATACCATAAAAAATGGTGTGAATCTGGTAGTGCGATTCGGCGTGGTCCGCAGACCCCAGAGTACGGAGTCAAGCTCCTCTACCCAGTGCGTGTTAGATTCCTTGAGGGATCGCACAAGTCTAGGTTTGATGCCGCTCATAATGAGACCGTTGGCCCGTTTGACTTGACCGTTAGTTTGAGGGTGATAGACTGAAGCACAGTCGAGCTTGATGCCCATGTTTTTGCACCAAAGTTTGACTTCATCGGCCGTGAAGTTTGTGCCATTGTCGGTTATGATGCTGTGGGGGACGCCGTAACGGTGTACGACCCCGGATATGAAGTCTATCACTGGTCCGGATTCGGCCGTCTTTACAGGCTTGGCTTCTATCCATTTGGTGAATTTGTCCACCATGACCAGTAGATATTTTTGCTTGTGGGTTCCTCCTTTAAGGGGTCTGACCATGTCAAGCCCCCAGACCGCGAAAGGCCAGGTAATGGGTATAGTTTGTAGGGCGGTAGGCGGCATGTGGCTTTGGTTGGCGAATAACTGGCAACCAACACATCGTTGCACTAAGTCCTGAGCGTCTGCCCAGGCCGTTGGCCAATAAAATCCGGTACGGAAGGCCTTGCTTACAAGGGCCCGGGCTGCGGCGTGGTGCCCACCGAGTCCGGCATGAATTTCAACCAAAAGGTCTCGCCCTTCCTCTTCGGAGATACACCTTTGAAGGACTCCGGTTGTGCTTTTCTTGTAAAGATCTCCCTCGTGGACTTTGTAGGCTTTAGATCGCCGCACTATGCAGCGGGCCTCGTTTTGGTCTTCGGGAAGTTCCTGCCTAGTTAGGTAGGCTAGGAATGGTTCTGTCCAAGGGGCAATAACTGCCATTATTTCGTGGGCTGACGGTGTTGTTTCATTGGCAGAGCCCCCAACTGTGTCAGAATGTTCGGTGAGGGGCGGTGTAGTTGTGTCCGGGCTATTGTTTCCAGATTCTCCTTCCCATGATACGGATGGCTTGAACAGCCTTTCTAGGAAGATGTTGGGAGGGACGGCCTCGCGCTTGGCGCCAATGCGTGCCAACACATCTGCTGCTTGGTTATTTTCCCGGGCTATGTGATGAAATTCAAGCCCCTCAAACCGACCTGACATCTTTAAGATGGCGTTGCGGTAAGCTGCCATTTTCGGATCCTTGGCGTCGAAGTCTCCATTTATTTGGGATATTGCGAGGTTTGAATCCCCGCGGACCTCTAGGCGCTGAATGCCCATGGAGACTGCCATCCGGAGGCCATGTAAAAGGGCCTCATATTCGGCTGCGTTGTTGGAATCCATGTACGTTATCTGAAGTACGTATTGGACTGTGTCTCCGGTTGGGGACGTCAGAACGACGCCAGCCCCCAGGCCAGCCAACATTTTGGAGCCGTTGAAGTGCATGATCCAGTTGGAGTATGCGTCGTACTCTTTAGGGAGTTCGACTTCAGTCCATTCGGCGATGAAGTCGGCCAAAACCTGCGACTTAATAGCTCGCCTTGGCTTGTAGGTTATGTCGAACGGGAGGAGCTCGATGGCCCATTTGGCAATCCGGCCCGTTGCGTCACGGTTGTTTATAATATCATTAAGGGGTACTTCGGATGCCACTATTATGGAGCACTCTTGAAAGTAGTGTCGCAGCTTCCGGGATGCCATGAACACCGCGTACGCTATCTTTTGATAATGCGGGTACCGTGACTTGCATGGAGTTAGTACAGTGGACACGTAGTACACTGGTTTTTGGAGGGGGAACTTGTGTTCGTCCGCTTCTCGTTCTACGACGAGCACCGCGCTTACAACTTCATGGGTTGCCGCGATGTATAATAGCATTGGTTCGCCCGTGTTGGGCGCGGCCAGGACCGGATTTGTTGCCAGTATGGCTTTTATTTCTTCGAGTCCGGCCGTGGTGGCATCCGTCCACTCGAAGTGGTCAGTGCACCGCAGGAGGCGATAGAGGGGTAATGCCTTTTCTCCTAAGCGGGAGATAAAGCGGCTTAGAGCTGCCACGCATCCTGTCAGTTTTTGTATTTGTTTGAGGTCCTTTGGGGTATCCAATTGTGACAGAGCTCGGATCTTGGCTGGGTTTGCTTCAATTCCTCTACCGGATACGATGAAGCCCAAGAGCTTTCCGGCTGGTACGCCGAAAACGCATTTTTCCGGGTTGAGCTTAATGTCATATGTTCGGAGATTGTCGAACGTGAGCCTCAAGTCGTCTACTAGAGTATCGACGTGTTTTGTTTTGATGACCACGTCATCTACGTATGCTTCAACTGTTTTGCTGATCTGGTTGGCCTGACATGTCTGGATCATGCGCTGATATGTTGCGCCGGCGTTTTTGAGCCCGAAGGGCATCGTGTTGAAGCAGAATGGGCCGTATGGGGTGATGAATGCCGTTGCGGCTTGCTCTGACTCTGCCATCTTGATTTGATGGTAGCCAGAGTATGCATCGAGGAAACACAATGAGTCGTGTCCTGCGGTGGCGTTGATGATTTGATCAATTCGGGGGAGTGGGAAAGGGTCCTTTGGACAGGCCTTGTTTAGGTCTTTGAAATCGACACATAGACGCCAAGATTTGTCCTTCTTTGGTACCATCACCAGGTTTGCTAGCCAGTCCGGATGTTTTATGTCTCGGATGAATCCGGCTTCCAGCAGTTTTCCTAGCTCTTCTCCCATGGCTTGTCTCTTGGGTTCGGAAAAACACCGTAGAGTCTGCTTGACGGGTTTAAACCCTTTTAGGATGTTCAGGCTGTGCTTAGCCAGCCTGTGTGGGATTCCTGGCATATCTGAGGGGTGCCAGGCGAAAATGTCCCAATTTTCTCGCAGGAAGTCTCTGAGTGCGGCGTCTACATCGGGTTTTAGTTGTGCCCCGATGGAGGCCGTTTTTGTAGGGTCCGTTGGATGGACTTGGAATTTGACTATTTCGTCTGCTGGTTTGAAAGAGGTGGACTTGGATCTCTTGTCTAGTATCACATCGTCCCTGTCCACCGTAGAGCGCAACGCAGTTAGTTCCTCGGCCGCTAGGGCCTCGGATAGTGCCTTCAGGGCCAGTGCGGCTGTCTTGTTTTCGGCGCGGAGCGCTATGTACGGATCACTTGCGAGAGTGATGATTCCGTTAGGTCCGGGCATTTTGAGCTTCATGTACCCGTAATGGGGTATGGCTTGCAAAATTGTAAATGCTTCTCGCCCTAGCAGAGCGTGGTATCCGCTGCTGAACGGGGCCACTTGAAACGTGACCTCCTCGGATCTATAATTATCCGGCGTGCCGAACACCACATCCAGTGTGATTTTTCCTGAACAGCGCGCTTCCCGGCTTGGAATTATACCTCTAAAAGTTGTGTTGCTTCGCTCAATGTGGCTCCAGTCAATTTCCATTTTTCCCAGGGTTCCCTCGTAAATGAGGTTGAGTCCGCTCCCGCCGTCCATGAGTACCTTTGTAAGTCGGAAGCCGTCCACTATCGGACTGAGGACCAATGCAGCTGGTGCTCGGGCTGTCCGGAATTTAGGTTTGTCACTGGCATTAAATGTGATAGCCGTGTCACTCCATGGGTTTATTGTTGCTACTTGGTAGACTTCGGCAAGGTTGCGGAGCGTTCGTTTCCTTGCATTGTTTGATGTGAAGGTCTCAAAGACTATCGACACCGTACTGGGGAGGTATTCTTTGGGTGTTGGAGTTAAAAGTTCCTCGCCACTTCAGGCCACCTGCCGTAGTATCCAACATGCTCTAAGGTCGTGCGTTGGTGTAGCTTCCCCTGAATTATGAATTTTACAGGGTCCATTGAGCCATCCTTCCAGTATGGTCCCGTACCCTGTAGAGGGTTTTTGTTTTTTGATGTTTGGCTCAGATGCCTGGCGGTGATGCGCCCTTTTGTTTCGGACTGGTGTTGTATTCGGGGCCGGATTGTCCCAGAATTCATCTTTGGTTTTCCGAACGCTTTCAGTCGCACAGTACTTTCGTACTATGGATGTCAAGTCGGTGAATCGTGTAATTTCGTGGCGACTTATGGCGTTGAGGATTCCGATGTCTGTGCAATTGTTACAGAAGAGTGAAATTGCTTCTTTCTCGCGGCAGTCCTTTATCCTGTTCATAACCAGGAGGAATTTGGCCCAGTAGTGGTGTACTGTTTCTCTGAGATCTTGCCGTATTAGGGATAAATCCCGTATAGTTGGGTGGGCGGGTGGAATTAAATCCGGAACCCTGCCCGATGTAAGATTCGGGGTCCAAGCGGTTTCCGAATTCGGAAGCTTGCTTTCTTGGATATTATTCAATGAATCGGGCATGCTGCCTGACTTTAGGTTCAGGGTTTGGGCAACATCCTCCCCTCCGCGGGTATCCGGCTTGGAGGTATCGGGAATCCGGACACATCTGGTCCTTAGGGCGGGCGAAGACTCGCCGCATTGTTCTTCCACCACTTTGACGTGATGGGTGATCTGGGGAGAGTCAATCTCTCTCTGATCGGGTTTAAGCCCAATCTGGTCGTAATCAGTAGCGACTCCCAGGGCCGCGATGCGATCCAAGAGCTCGTTCAGGGAGAGGAGCTCCATCAGATCTAACTGCTCGGCAAGCTCCGAGCGGACGTGAAGATTTCTTTCGATGGCCCGAGAGGTCATCGTCGGTGCGGCGGCTGGACAGGCGGTCATCAAAAACCTACCTAGCCAGAGAGTTTGGCCAACAGCCAAAGCTCCTTTAGCAACGATGCCGTATTTAAAGACGGGATGCGGCATCCTTCCTGATGGTGACGACATAGCGGAACTCTCAATCAAAGCACCAATGTCGGTGTCAAAACCGGCGGATCTCGGGTAGGGGGTCCCGAACTGTGCGTCTAGGCGGATGGTAACAGGAGACAAGGGACACGATGTTTTTACCCAGGTTCGGGCCCTCTTTATGGAGGTAAAACCCTACTCCTGCTTGATTAATATTGATGATATGGGTAGTACAATAGTAGATCTACCACGAGATCAGAGTGGCTAAACCCTAGAAGCTAGCCTATGGTATGATTGTTATTCGTCCTACGGACTAAAACTCTCCGGTTTATATAGACACCAGAGAGGGATGGGTTACATAGAGTCGGTTACAATGGGAGGAGATCTTCATATCGTATCGCCAAGCTTGCCTTCCACGCCAAGGAAAGTCCCATCCGGACACGGGACGGAGTCTTCAATCTTGTATCTTCATAGTCCAGGAGTCCGGCCAAAGGTCTTAGTCCGGCCATCCGGACACCCCTTAATCCAGGACTCCCTCAATCACCTTTTTCATGAACTGAACCGCCATGTCTGCATCACACTTACTGACCGGCTCTGCCTCAACCCACTTTGTAAACTTATCCACTGCCACCAGGAGGTGTGTCTTTTTATCCTTAGACCTTTTGAAAGGTCCAACCATGTCAAGCCCCCAGACTGCAAACATCCAAGTAATTGGAATCATCCTCAACTCTTGAGCCGACACGTGAGCTCGTCGTGAGAATTTTTGACATCCATCACATTTGCTGACTAGATCCTCCGCATCGGCATGAGCCGTCAGCCAATAGAAACCATGACGAAAAGCCTTGGCCACAAGAGATTTTGAACCGGCAGGATAACCACAATCTCCTTCATAGATCTCACGAAGTATCTCCTTACCCTCCGCAGGCGACACACAACGTTGAAACGCCCCAGTGACACTGTGGTGATGTAATTTGTCATGAACAATCGTCATAGATTTGGACCGCTTGATGATTTGTCTCGCCAAGGTCTCATCCTCAGGCAACTCTCCCCGGGTCATATATGCCAAATATGGCACTGTCCAATCCAGGATGACGTGAAGAGCCGCCACCAACTGTGTCTCCGGGTATGGCACTGCTAGTTCTTCCTCTATAGGTACCTTGACAGAAGGATTATGCAAAACATCGAGAAAGGTGTTAGGAGGCACCGGCTTACGCTGAGATCCCAACCGGCTTAAAGCATCTGCCGCCTCATTCTTCCTTCGATCAATGTGCTCCACTTGATAACATTTGAAGTGCCCAGCCACAGCATCTACTTCACGACGGTAAGCCGCCATAAGGGGATCCTTAGAGACCCACTTGCCTGACACCTGCTGAGCCACGAAATCTGAATCGCCGAAGCACCTTACCCGGCTCAAATTCATCTCTTTGGCCATCCGGAGACCATGGAGTAAGGCCTCGTACTCAGCTGCATTGTTAGTACAAGGAAACATAAGCCGGAGCACATAACAAAATTTGTCACCTCGAGGGGAAGTTAAAACAACTCCAGCCCCTGAGCCTTCTAATTGCCTGGACCCATCGAAGTGAATAGTCCAATATGTGTTATCTGGCTTCTCCTCAGGTGCCTGCAACTCTGTCCCATCATTGATAAAGTCCACCAAGGCTTGAGACTTAATAGCAGTACGTGGCATATACTTCAAACCATGAGGCCCAAGCTCAATAGCCCACTTGGCGACTCGTCCTGTGGCCTCCCTGTTCTGGATGATGTCTCCCAAGGGGGCAGAACTTACCACAGTTATAGGATGACTTTGGAAGTACTGCTTCAGCTTCCGGCTTGCCATAAACACTCCGTAAACAAGTTTCTGCCAATGTGGATATCTTTGTTTAGAATCAATGAGCACCTCACTTATATAGTAAACCGGCCGTTGAAACAGATGGTCCTTACCAGCCTCCTTACGCTCCACCACGATGGCAACACTGACGGCTCGTGAATTAGTAGCCACATATAACAGCAACGGCTCTTTATCAATGGGAGCCGCAAGGACCGGTGGCTCAGACAACTGTCTCTTTAAATCTTCAAAAGCAGTATCAGCAGCATCACTCCAAACAAAAGTGTTCGTTTTCTTCATCATCTGATACAGCAGTAGGGCCTTCTCACCTAACCAGCTTATGAACCAGCTTAAAGCAGCAACACAACCCGCCAGCCGCTGAACATCATTGATGCACGCCGGTTTATCCAGAGAGGTAATTGCCTTGATCTTCTCCGGATTAGCTTCAATGCCTCTGTTTGAGACCACAAAACCCAAGAGCTTGCCTGCAGGTACACCAAATACACACTTGGCCGGGTTAAGCATCATCTTATAAACCCGGAGATTATCAAAGGTCTCTTTCAAATCGGATATCAAGGTTTCCTTCTCTCTGGACTTCACCATGATGTCATCCACATAAGCGTGAACATTGCGCCCAATTTGATCGTGGAGACAGTTCTGTACACATCGCTGATAAGTCGCCTGAGCACTCTTGAGCCCAAACGACATAGATACATAATAGAAGGCTCCAAACGGAGTGATGAAAGCCGTCTTCTCCTGGTCCTTAACCGCCATTTTGATCTGATTATAACCAGAGTAAGCATCCAAAAAACTCAAACGCTCGCAACCCGCCGTAGCATCAATGATTTGATCAATATGGGGGAGAGCAAAGGGATCAGTCGGACAAGCCTTATTTAAGTCCGTGTAATCCACACACATCCGCCAGGTGCCGTTCATCTTGAGCACGAGCACCGGGTTAGCCAACCACTCCGGGTGAAAAACTTCAACAATAAACCCAGCCGCTAAGAGCCGGGCGACTTCCTCTCCAATAGCTTTCCGTCTCTCTTTGTTAAACCGTTGAAGCAACTACCTGACCGTCTTATACTTTGGATCAATATTGAGAGCGTGCTCAGCGAGTTCTCTCGGTACACCCGACATGTCAGAAGGTTTCCATGCGAAGATGTCCCGGTTCTCACGGATGAACTTGATGAGCGCGCTTTCCTATTTAGGACCCAAATTGGCACTGATGCTGAACTGCTTAGATGAATCACCTAGATTGAAATCAACAAGCTTGGTTTTAGCAGCCGACTTAAACTTCATATCTGGGTCATGCTCGATGGTTGGCTTCTTTAGAGAGGTCATATCCACCGGGTCAACATTGTCTTGATAAAACTTCAGCTCCTCTGCTGCACAAACAGACTCGGCATAAGCCGCGTCGCCCTCCTCACATTCCAGAGCTACCTTTCGACTTCCATGCATGGTGATGGTGCCCTTGTGACCCGGCATCTTGAGCTGCAGATAAACATAACACGGTCGTGCCATGAACTTGGCATAAGCCGGCTGTCCAAACAGAGCATGGTATGGACTCCTGATTTTGACCACCTCAAAGGTTAATTTCTCAGCTCTAGAATCATACTCATCTCCAAAGGCCACTTCCAGTTCAATCTTGCCAACTGGGTAAGCCGACTTACCAGGAACCACTCCATGAAAAACAGTGTTGGACATCTTCAAATTCTTATCAGTTAACCCCATGCGTCAAAAGGTCTCATAATAGAGGATATTGATGCTGCTACCCCCGTCCATGAGTACCTTAGTGAATTTATATCCACCCACCTGAGGTGCCACCACCAAGGCTAGCTGACCCGGATTATCAACCCGGAGGGGGTGATCTTCCCTGCTCCATATAATGGGCTGTTCTGACCACCTCAAATAACGGGGAACCGCCGGCTCAACAGAATTCACGGCCCTCTTATGAACCTTCTGATCATGTTTGCACAAGCTAGTGGTGAACACGTGATACTGCCCACTATTCAGCTGCTTCGGATGGCTTTGATAACCCGACTGATGCTGCTGTTGTTCCCCTTGACCAGACTTTGCTGTTGATTATAGCCGCCTTGATGTCCCTGAAAGCTGGAACTTGAACCGCCGCCCAGGCCATGAAAGCCGCCAGCTCCTGAGCCACCGCCTGACCCATGATTGCCATCAAACGTGTTGGAATTCTTAAAGGCCTTCATGATTGCGCAATCTTTCCATAAGTGGGTGGCTGGCCGTTCCCGGGTACCGTGTCTCGGGCATGGCTCATTGAGTAGCTGCTCAAGAGATGGGCCTGACCCGCCAGATCGAGGGGGTGGTTTTCCCCTACGTCTCTGATTGTTACCCTATGCATTGGCGTTGGCTACGAACTCCGGGTTACCCTCCGCCTTACGCGTATTGCCTCCTTGATTCATCGGGTTATGCTGCTGACCCTTTCCATTGCCGTTCTTCTTTCCCTTCCCTGTCTTTTCCTCATCAGACGCGGGATCCTTGGTACTATCAGAGTCGGCGTATTTGACTAAAGCTGCCATCAGTGTACCCATATTGTTGCAATCACGCTTAAGGTGCCCCGGTTTCTATCTCAGCGGCTCAAAGCGGCAGTTCTTCTCCAACATGAGGACTGCAGAGCCGGCATCCATCTTATCAGACGAATGTATTATCTCCTTGACCCGGCGCACCCAATGAGTTTTGGATTCACCCTCCTCCTGCTTACAATTTTTCAAGTCCACAATCGACATGGATTGCTTGCAAGTGTCTTTGAAGTTCTGGATGAATCGGGCCTTTAGCTCTGCCCATGAATTAATGGAATTGGGCGGCAAGCCCTTTAACTAGGACCGGGCCGTTCCATCCAACATCATGGTGAAGTACTTAGCCATTGCCGCGTCGCTGACCTCCAACAGCCCCATGGCCATCTCATAACTTTCGATCCATGCTCCGAGCTGTAAGTCGGCCGTGTAATTCGGCACCTTTCGAGGTCCCTTGAAGTCCTTGGGTAGGCGTACATTATGCAGAGCCGGCACCAAACAAGGAACACCGCCGGTTCAAGTAGCCACTCCCGTCTCAATGGAAGTCGTCGGATACTCTGGGAAATCTTGATAAGCCGTCTGTTGAGCCGCTAGCTGAGCCGACCGCTCGTTCTCCTGACGTATTCGGTCTTGTACCGGGTTATAGCCACCGAGCTGGTTACGGCGCTGGGCGTTTCTTGACAAAGCTTCTGACTCCATGTGTCTGCTGTAACTTGGACTCCGGTTTTGACGAGGCGGTGCTAACCAAGGTGGAGGAGTCGAATGAATCCTATCCCGGCTATAAGAATAAGTCTCTTGTTGAGCCAGGGCCGTCTGGACAAGTTCTCTGATCCTCCGGGTCTCCACCGTTGTCGGATCATCACCGTCCACTGGGAGAGCTGCCAAGCACGCCGATGCTGCGATTAAGTTCTCCATGGGGTTGGAAAAGTGACCCGGCGGTATCGGCACGTAACAGGGCGGTGCCATGTTCCCATGAGGAGGTGCCATCTCCCGAGGCTGAGCCGGTCCTCCTGTTCCGGCTGTCATAAACTGATTTGCATCTGGCGGGTTACTTGGGCCGGCTCCAGGTGTAGCAAAAAGATTCCGAGGATCATAAACCGGAGGTAAACGGGACTGGGTTTTCTGATGTCTCCTCCTCATCACCTCGTTAGACGCGTTCAGGCTCATCGTGAGCTGGAAGGCCTCTGACTGTAGCCGTTGTGCCCGTGCATCCAAAGCCTCCCATTCTATGGCTAACCTGGTGTCCTCAGCTGCCAAGGCCTCCTTGGCCCGAGCTATTTCCTCGCGCACCCGTGCCACCTCCGCGTCATGCTCATCTTGATTTGCAGGAATAACTGTGGCGGTTAACAGGGCCGTAAGCTTATCCATGAGATCTATCAGCACCTGAGCCGGCGGGCGCACAAGGCCTCCTGCCCCGGCCGCTCCTGACCCAGACGTTATTGCTGCAGCGGTTGTAGAGTTTTGGTCGGGTTGAGTCCCAGCCATGAAGACTCCTGCCCATCTTGGCGGCTCATAGGGGTCTGGAATACTGGGGCCATCAGAACAGCCCCCAAGCACGTCATCTTGCACTTGGTACAACGAAACTGTTGAACCGGTGGACGAATCATCATCGGAGAGGACGGCCATCTCTCCACCATCTTAAGATCCTTCAGGAAGTTCCTCTCCGTGGATGCAGCCCACGAAGGCACGTTTCATGACGGCTTGAACTCGGGCGGGTCTCGCACGCTGAGCCGTCTCGATGAGGTCGATGCAGTTGCCCGGCTCAGGGCCCGGCTCACCAATCCGACCGATGAAGACGTGGATTCCGCCGAAGAGGACCCGGCACCCGTACTCAATTGAGCCGGCATCGGGGCCCCAGCCTTCGTCGTCGATGTAGATCTTGCCGCGACGACTCTTGGTCATCCGGCCCACTGCGTATCCCTTGAGCCCTTCGAAGATGCCCTTCAAGAACTCAAATCCACCGTGCGCTTACATGTCGGTCATCAACACTGGCAGGTTTGGCCGATTCTGGCCCGTTTCATGGACTATTACTCACTGGTTTGGGCTCTCAGAATGATTTCCACGATTAACAAACCCTGCGTGTGTTTACTTGTCGATCATCAACACTCGCAGTTTTGGCGATTCTAGCCCGTTTCTTGGATTATTACTCAATGTTTTGAGGTCCCGAAGCGATTTCCATATTTATTGAACCCAAGGTGCGCTTACATGTGGTCATCAACACCGGCAGGTTTGGCCGATTCTAGCCCGTTTCATGGACTATTACTCACTGTTTTGGGCTCTCAGAGTGATTTCCACGATTAACAAACCCTGAGTGTGTTTACTTGTCGATCATCGACACTCGCAATTTTGGCCGATTTTGGCCCGTTTCTTGGATTATTACTCACCGTTTTGAGGTCCCGAAGCGATTTCCATAGTTATTGAACCCTAAGGTGCACTTACATGTCGGTCATCAACACTGGCAGTTTTGGCCGATTCTGGCCCGTTTCATGGACTATTACTCACTGTTTTGCGGTCCCGGAGTGATTTCCACGATTAACGGACCCTGGGTGCGTTTACGTGTCGGCCATGAACACTGGCAATTTTGGCCGATTCTGGCCCATTTCTTGGATTATTACTCACCGTTTTGGGGTCCCGAAGCGATTTTCATAGTTAATAAACCCCACGGTGGGCGCCAACTGTCGTGGAATTGTCACAGCAGATGTCCTCTTGCAAGGACTTAGTCGTGGAGCCATCGCAACTAGGAATCTTAAAGGGGTTAATTCGGGACAAAGGACACGAGAGATTTATACTAGTTCGGCCCCTTAAGATGAAGGTAAGGCCTACGTCTAGTTGGGTTGGTATTGCTTGATGTTTCGATGACCAGGGAGCGAGATACGCTATGCCCGGTTCTCGATGAGTTGTTTCTTACCCTAAGCCGCCAGCGGGTCGTCCCCTTATATACACGGGTGGACGCCCTGCGGCCTACAGAGTCCCGGCCGGCTCATAGACAGTGTCCGGCTCGGTGACTAGTTAAGTCTACCTTATGTTACAAGTCATATCATCATGGCGGTTTACCACTATGGGCCTTAAGCCACCTATGAACCTTAGACCCTTTATTGAACCGCCATCTTCATGCTTGGTCTTGGGCTTCTTTCTGATGAGTCTTCTTTACGTAACCCGGCCCCTCCTGGGCGTCTTACACAAATAGTTATATCCCCAACAGTGTACAAGCTCAACAAGGCACTGTATGGCCTCAAACAAGCTCCTCGCGCTTGGTATGACTCGCTCAAGGACTTCTTGAAGAGCAAAGGCTTCAAACCTGGTTCACTAGATCCAACACTCTTCATGAAGTCATACGATGGTGAACTGTTTGTGTGCCAAATATATGTGGATGACATTATCTTCGGCTCCACTGACAAGAGATACAGCGATGAGTTTGGGCACATGATGCAAGAGCAATATCATATGTCCATGATGGGTGAGCTGAAGTTCTTCCTTGGTCTTCAAATCCTTCAGCAGAGAAACGGCATCTTCATATCTCAAGAGAAATACCTCAAAGAATGCCTGAAGAAGTTTGGAATGCAAGACTGCAAAGGATACACGACGCCAATGCCAACCAAAAGTCATCTGGGTCCTGAAGACAATGGTAAAGAGTTCGATCAAAAGGTATACCGCTCCATGATTGGTTCCTTACTTTACTTATGTGCATCTAGGCCAGATATAATACTTAGCGTTTGCATGTGTGCCCGATTCCATGCGGCACCAAAGGAGTCGCATCACCTTGCGGTGAAAAGAATTCTTCGATATTTGGCTTACACCCCAACGATAGGATTATAGTATCCAAAGGGCTCAATGTTTGATCTGATGGGGTGTTCTAATGCTGATTATGCTAGTGACAAGGTTGATCGCAAGTCCACCTCGGGAACATGTCGTTTTCTCGGTCGATCACTTGTGTGTTGGTCTTCAAAGAAGCAGAACTGTGTGTCACTCTCCATTGCTGAATCTGAATACATTGCTGCTTGATCATGATGTGCTCATCTTCTATGGATGAGGCAAACTCTCAAGGACTATGGCATTAACACGAATGTGCCACTCTTCTGTGACAATGAAAGCGCCATCAAGCTTTCCAAGAATCCAGTTCAGCACTCGAAGACAAAGCACATTTAGATCTGTCATCACTTCCTCAGAGATCATGTTAACAAGGAAGACATGATATCATTCACGTCAACACTGAAGAGCAATTGCCTCATATCTTCACTAAGCCCTTGGATGAGAAAAGGTTTTGCAAGTTGCGGTGTGAGATAAATATCTTAGAATCCTCAAATGTCATGTGAATGGACACACATCCTAACGCTTATGCATGTTGAAGACTTAGATATGCAACACACGAAGTAACGTATATCTTCAATTAATGAAGACTGACCTTCTGAGTGTGAATACACTAATGTGGACTTTGACTTCAGAATGCCACGATAATTGTGCGTCATGTCTGGGTCTAATACTTCCTATACGGTGGGTAACACCACCACCAAATTCTTATTGAAGTGTTTCTCTTGGCGTTACAATTGCAAAGTCTTCGCATTTGGATTGTCCTCAACGTTAATTTATCTTCATGTTTTATCTTCAATGTTGATTTGGTTCATACATATATATATATTTGTGTTCTATCCTCTACAGCATTCACTTATAGCTATGTCTTCACTCTTGAATCTTTTGATCTAAGTGAATGTGATCAGACCCTAACCTGTTCTATGCTTCTACCTCAACTCTATATGTCCAAATCATATGCATTCTATTGAAACATGTCGATTGTCTTCTCTGGGTCCTTGTCAGCGGATTACAATCTAACAAACATTTAATCTGTTTTTAATGTTGCATCCTTATTGCCTGAAAACCGGAGAAGCCGGAACGACCACCCGACAATCCAGCCGTGCGTGTGGGAACATGGAACAACTTCCAATGTGTTGCATGTTTGCCACGTGTCCCTCAGATGTGAACCGCCAGGGGCACCTGAGTAATCATGTTGTGTTGTCCCTTTCCTTATAAATACACATCACATCGCAGTCAAAAATCCTTCTTCCACCTCCACACCTTGCTCAAACCCTAGCACCACCGCTAGCTCTTGACGATGTCGGCGACGAAGCGCTTAGCTGCCGCGACCTCACCGACACCGTCCTCACGTCGGCCGCGGACCTTGTCTTCTCCACCGCCACTATAGGTGTCTTCCATCGCCAAGTTAGGGCACGGGAGATTAAACTACTCGTCCTCCTACTCCGTTCTGTCTAGCAGTTCTTCATGTGGTAATTAAAACTTACATTTTACTGCCTTTTTGATCTGATGGATTCATCCTTCTATACCAAAAGTGGTTTCTATGCTTACAAAGTTAAATCTATCATGTTCTGCATCTCATGTTATGCCTAGAAATTCACTTATGCTTCACAACAAGTTAGATTCCTCACTTGTACCTATTCTTGGATTCGTACAAATCTGGAACCAACTCTCAACAAATAAGTTAATGTCTTTGCGTTATGAGGTCAATATCGTCAAACTGACTTATCTTCAAAATCTTCTGAGAATGCATATGAAATGCTGTCACAGGTACATGTCCGTGGGAGAATCCCTTGGTTCTCATAGTCTGCATTCATTTGCAGAATTCTTACAGAGTCACATCAATTCTCCTGAATCCAGTTCCTGTCTGACCAGCCATCGGAAGCCTTTGCAAGTTCTGAAGACATTCAGTTTAACCTTCATGGCCACATAAAAGTCAGCTAGATAGGGCGGCAGACAGCACCGTGGGAATACATCCAAAGATTTGCCACCAGATCTGCATGAAATGTACAAGACAGACCCTGAAGAAACCTACGGTGAACGCAAAACTCGAATCCAATGGATTCGAAGATATTGGGCTGAGGAATAGTTTAAGTACAGATTTCTCACTGCTGAGTATGCTGAGAAGAATGCCATCAAGTAACCCTAGGGAGATATATTATACAAAAATCTTCAACCCCAGTCCCTGTCTGAAGCTATTGATCAAGGATTCTACCCGTGCATGGTTCGCGGACCACGGCCAGAGAATGCTGACCCATCTTCTCTGCTTTGATGTCGTGAAGACAATCTGTTCAAGTGCAACTTCAAGTTTGCCAAGGATTTTGCTGGGAAGAACAAGAAAGCATTTGGACTCGACTTCAACCCCGGTCCATCTGCTCCTCGGGCTGATGGCACCCATGATGCCAATCCCAATGGAATCGGCCTCTTCTACAACCTCGAAGGCCTCATCACTCACATTGCAGTTCAAGGGGCCATTGTGGATCACTCAACTGATGACGCAGATTCTGATGAAGCGCCAGCTCCTCCTCAGCGGCAACTGTCAATGCCAGATTAGTCGATGATGAAGATGATGCTACTTCACCAACTACCACTTCGGCGTGTATCGACACTGCACCTGTTGGAAATATGCCCTAGAGGCAATAATAAAAGTGTTATTATTATATTTCATTGTTCATGATAATAGTCTTTTATTCATGCTATAATTGTATTATCCGGAAATCGTAATACACATGTGAATACATAGACCACAATATGTCCCTAGTGAGCCTCTAGTTGACTAGCTCGTTGTGATCAACAGATAGTCATGGTTTCCTGGCTATGGACATTGGATGTCGTTGATAACGGGATCACATCATTAGGAGAATGATGTGATGGACAAGACCCAATCCTAAGACTAGCACAAAAGATCGTGTAGTTCATTTGCTAGAGCTTTGCCAATGTCAAGTATCTCTTCCTTCGACCATGAGAGCGTGTAACTCCTGGATACTGTAGGAGTGCTTTGGGTGTATCAAACGTCACAATGTAACTGGGTGACTATAAAGGTGCACTACAGGTATCTCCGAAAGTATCTATTGTTTTATGCGGATCGAGACTGGGATTTGTCACTCCGTGTAAACGGAGAGGTATCTCTGGGCCCACTCGGTAGGACATCATCATATGCGCAATGTGACCAAGTAGTTGATCACGGGATGATGTGTTACAGAACGAGTAAAGTGACTTGCCGGTAACGAGATTGAACAAGGTATTGGATACCGACGATCGAATCTCGGGCAAGTAACATACCGATAGACAAAGGGAATTGAATACGGGATTGACTAAGTCCTTGACATCGTGGTTCATCCGATGAGATCATCGTGGAACATGTGGGAGCCATCATGGGTATCCAGATCCCGCTGTTGGTTATTGACCGGAGAACGTCTCGGTCATGTCTGCATGTCTCCCGAACCCGTAGGGTCTACACACTTAAGGTTCGATGACGCTAGGGTTATAAAGGAAGTTTGTATGTGGTTACCGAATGTTGTTCGGAGTCCCGGATGAGATCCCGGACGTCACGAGGAGTTCCGGAATGGTCCGGAGGTAAATATTTATATATGGGAAGTCCTATTTTGGCCACCGGAAAATGTTCGGGATTTTTCGGTATTGTACCGGGAAGGTTCTAGAAGGTTCCGGAGTGGGGCCCACCTGCATGGGGGGCCCCACATGAACGTGGGTAGTGGGGGCAAGGCCCCACACCCCTGGTCAAGGCGCACCAAGATCCCCTCTTAGAAGGAATAAGATCATATCCCGAAGGGATAAGATCAAGATCCCTAAAAAGGGGGGATAACAATCGATGGGGAAGGAAATGATGGGATTTCTTTCCTCCCACCTTGGCCAACGCCCCAATGGACTTGGAGGGCAAGAAACCAGCCCCTCCACCCCTATATATAGTGGGGAGACGCATGGGAGCTTTAGACGAAGTTCTGGCGCAGCCCTCCCCCTCTCCCAAGTCGTCCTCCTCTCCCGTGGTGCTTGGCGAAGCCCTGCTGGATTGCCACGCTCCTCCATCACCACCACGCCGTTGTGCTGCTGTTGGATGGAGTCTTCCTCAACCTCTCCCTCCCTCCTTGCTGGATCAAGGCGTGGGAGACGTCACCGGGCTGTACGTGTGTTGAACGCGGAGGTGCCGTGCGTTCGGCACTTGATCATCGGTGATTTGAATCACGACGAGTACGACTTCATCAACCCCGTTCACTTGAACGCTTCCGCTTAGCGATCTACAAGGGTATGTAGATGCACTCTCCTTCCCCTCGTTGCTGGTCTCTCCATAGATAGATCTTGGTGACACGTAGGAAAATTTTGAATTTCTGCTACGTTCCCCAACAGTGGCATCATGAGCTAGGTCTATTGCGTAGATTCTTTGCACGAGTAGAACACAAAGTAGTTGTGGGCGTTGATTTTTTTCAATATGCTTACCGTTACTAGTCCAATCTTGTTTCGACGGTATTGTGGGATGAAGCGGCCCGGACCGACCTTACACGTACTCTTACGTGAGACAGGTTCCACCGATTGACATGCACTTGGTGCATAAGGTGGCTAGCGGGTGCCAGTCTCTCCCACTTTAGTCGGAACGGATTCGATGAAAAGGGTCCTTATGAAGGGTAAATAGCAATTGGCATATCACGTTGTGGTTTTGCGTAGGTAAGAAACGTTCTTGCTAGAAACCCATAGCAGCCACGTAAAACATGCAAGCAACAATTAGAGGACGTCTAACTTGTTTTTGCAAGGTATGCTTTGTGATGTGATATGGCCAAGAAGAATGTGATGAATGATATTGTGATGTATGAGATCATGTTCTTGTAATAGGATTCACGACTTGCATGTCGATGAGTATGACAACCGGCAGGAGCCATAGGAGTTGTCTTTATTTTGTATGACCTGCGTGTCATTGAAAAACGCCATGTAACTTACTTTACTTTATTGCTAAACGCGTTAGCCATAGAAGTAGAAGTAGTCGTTGGCGTGACAACTTCATGAAGACACGATGATGGAGATCATGATGATGGAGATCATGGTGTCAAGCCGGTGACAAGATGATCATGGAGCCCCGAAGATGGAGATCAATGGAGCTATATGATATTGGCCATATCATGTCACAACTATATAATTGCATGTGATGTTTATTATGATTATGCATCTTGTTTACTTAGGACGACGGTAGTAAATAAGATGATCCCTTACAAAATTTCAAGAAGTGTTCTCCCCTAACTGTGCACCGTTGCTACAGTTCGTCGCTTCTAAGCACCACGTGATGATCGGGTGTGATGGATTCTTACGTTCACATACAACGGGTGTAAGACAGTTTTACACAGCAAAAACACTTAGGGTTAACTTGACGAGCCTAGCATGTGCAGACATGGCCTCGGAACACGGAGACCGAAAGGTCGAGCATGAGTCGTATAGTAGATACGATCAACATGAAGATGTTCACCGATGATGACTAGTCCGTCTCACGTGATGATCGGACACGGCCTAGTTGACTCGGATCATGTAATCACTTAGATGACCAGAGGGATGTCTATCTGAGTGGGAGTTCATAAGATGAACTTAATTATCCTGAACATAGTCAAAAGACCTTTTGCAAATTATGTCGTAGCTCGCGCTTTAGTTCCACTGTTTAGATATGTTCCTAGAGAAAATATAGTTGAAAGTTGACAGTAGCGATTATGCGGACAGTAGAAAGCTTATGTCCTTAATGCACTGCTCAGTGTGCTGAACCCCATACGTCGTTTGTGGATGTTTCGAACATCGAACATACACGTTTTGATAACTACGTGATAGTTCAGTTAAATGGTTTAAGTAGAGGCACCAAAGACGTTTTCGAAACATCGCGGAACATATGAGATGTTTCGAGGGCTGAAATTGGGATTTCAGGCTCGTGCTCACGTCAAGAGGTATAAGACCTCCGACGATTCTCTTAGCCTGCAAGCTAAGGGAGAAAATCTCAATCGTTGAGCTTGTGCTCAGATTGTCTGAGTGCAACAATCACTTGAATTGAGTGGGAGTTGATCTTCCAAATGAGATAGTGATGTTTCTCCAAAGTCATTGCCACCAAGCTGCTAGAGCTTCGTGATGAACTATAACATATCAGGGATAGACATGATGATCCTTGAGGTATTCACGATGTTTGACACCGCGAAAGTAGAAATCAAGAAGGAGCATCAATTGTTGATGGTTGGTGAAACCACTAGTTTCAAGAAGGGCAAGGGCAAGAAGGGATACTTCATGAAACGGCAAATCAGCTGCTGCACCAGTGAAGAAACCCGAGGTTGAACCCAAACCCGAGACTAAGTGCTTCTGTGATAAGGGGAATAGCCGCTATAGCAGAATTACCCTTGATACTTGGTAGATAAGAAGGCTGGCAAGGTCGATAGAAGTATATTGGATATACATTATGTTAATGTGTACTTTACTAGTACTCCTAGTAGCACCAGGGTATAAGATACCGGTTCGGTTGCTAAGTGTTAGTAACTCGAAATAAAGAGCTACGGAATAAACGGAGACTAGCTAAAGGTGAGCTGACGATATGTGTTGGAAGTGTTTCCAAGTTTGATGTGATCAAACATCGCACGCTCCCTCTACCATCAAGATTAGTATTAAACCTGAATAATTGTCATTTGGTGCTTGCGTTGAGCATAGACATGATTGGATTATGTCTATCGCAATACGGTTATTCATTTAAGGAGAATAATGATTACTCTATTTGTTTGAATAAAACCTTCAATGGTCTTGCACCTAAAGGAATGGTTTATTGAATCTTGATCGTAATGATACACATTTTCATGCCAAAAGATATAAGATAGTAATGATAGTACCACTTACTTGTGGCACTGCCATGTAAGTCATAATGGTATAAAACGCATGAAGAAGCTCCATGTTGATGGATCTTTGGACTCACTCGTTTTAGAAAAGTTTGAGACATGCGAACCATGTCTATTGGTGTATACGCATGAAGAAACTCCATGCAGATGGATCGTTTGGACTCACTTGATTTTGAATCACTTGAGATATGCAAATCATACCACATGGGCAAGATGACTGAAAAGCCTCATTTTCAGTAAGATGGAACAAGATAGCAACTTGTTGGAAGTAACACATTTTGATGTATCCAATCCAATGAGTGCTGAGGCATGCAGTGAATATCGTTATGATCTTACTTCACAGATGATTCGAGTAGATGTTGAGAATATTTACTTGATGAAATACAAGTCTGAATTATTGAATGGTTCAAGTAATTTCAGAGTGAAGTAGAAGATCATTGTGACAAGGGGATAAAATGTCTATGATGTGAATATCTAAGTTACGAGTTTTGGCACACAATTAAGACATTGTGGAAATTGTTTCGCAATTAATACCGCCTGGAACACCATAGTGTGATGGTGTGTCCGAACATCATAGTTGCACCCTCTTGGATATGGTGCGTACCATGATGTCTCTTATCGAATTACCACTATTGTCCATGGGTTAGGCATTAGAGACAACCACATTCACTTTAAATAGGGCACCACATAATTCCGTTGAGATGACACCGTATGAATTATGGTTTAGAGAAACCTAAGTTGTCGTTTCTTAAAGGTTTGGGGCTGCAACGCTTATGTGAAAAAGTTTCAGGATTGATAAGCTCGAACCCAAAGCGGATAAAATGCATCTTCATAGGACACCCAAAACAGTTGGGTATACCTCCTGTCTCAGATCTGAAAGCAATAAGGGATTGTTTCTAGAATCAGGTACTTTCTCGAGGAAAAGTTTCTCTCGAAAGAATTGAGTGGGAGGATGGTGGAGACTTGATGAGGTTATTGAACCATCACTTCAACAAGTGTGTAGCAGGGCACAGGAAGTTGTTCCTGTGGCACCTACACCAATTGAAGTAGAAGCTTATGATAGTGATCATGAAGTTTCGGATCAAGTCACTACCGTACCTTGTAGGGTGACATGGATACGTACTACTTCAGAGTGGTACGTAATCCTGTCTTGGAAGTCATGTTGCTAGAAAACAATGAGCCTACGAGCTATGGAGAAGCGATGGTGGGCCCGGATTCCGATAAATGGCTTGAGGCCATAAAATCTGAGAGAGGATCCATGTATGAAAACAAAGTGAAGACTTTGGCAGAACGGCTCGATGGTCGTAAGGCAAATGAGTACGGATGGATTTTAAAAGGAAGACAGACAATGATGGTAAGAATTACCATTAAGAAAGCTCGAGTTGTCGTTAAGATGTTTTCCGACAAGTTCAAGGAGTTGAATACGATGAGATTTTCTCACTCGTAGCGATGCTAAGAGTCTGTTGGAATTATATTAGCGATTACTGCATTATTTATGAAATCTTGCAGATAGGATGTCAAAACATTGTTTCCTCGAAGATTTTCTTGAGGAAAGGTTGTATGTGATACAACCGGGAGGTTTTGTCAATCCCGAAAGATGCTAATAAGTATGCAAAGCTCCAGCAATCCTTCTAAGGACTGGAGTGAGCATCTCGGAGTTGGAATGTATGCTTTGATGATGATCAAAGATTTTGGGTTTGTACAAAGTTTATGAGAAACTTGTATTTCCAAAGAAGTGAGTAGGAGCACTATAGAATTTCTGATGAGTATATGTTATTGACATATTGTTGATCAGAAATGACGTAGAATTTCTGGAAAGCATATAGGGTTATTTTGAAAGTGTTTTTCAATGGAAAGCCTGGATTAAGCTACTTGAACATTGAGCATCAAGATCTATAAGGATAGATCAAAATGCTTAATAATACTTTCAAATGAGCACATACCTTGACATGATCTTGAAGGTGTTCAAGATGGACCAGTCAAAGAAGGAGTTCTTGCCTAAGTTGTAAGGTACGAAGTTAAGACTTAAAGCTCGACCACGGCAGAATAGAGAGAAAGGACGAAGGTCGTCCCCTATGCTTAAGACGTAGGCTCTTCAGTATGCTATGCTGTGTACCGCACCTGAAGTGTGCCTTGCCATGAGTCAGTCAAGGGGTACAAGAGTGATCCAAGAATGGCTCACAGGACAGCGGTCAAAGTTATCCTTAGTAACTAGTGGACTAAGGAATTTTCTCGATTATGGAGGTGGTAAAAGAGTTCGTCGTAAAGGTTACGATGATGCAAGCTTGACACCTATCCGGATAGCTCTGAGTAGAGAGACCGGATACATATAATGGAGCAATAATTTAGAATAGCTCCAAGTAGAACAGTTGTTTGGAATAGCTCCAAATAGAGCGTGGTAGCTGCATCTAGGAGATGACATAGAGATTTGTAAAGCACACACAGATCTGAAAGGTCCAGACCCGTTGACTAAAACCTCTCTCACAAGCAACATGATCAAACATAAAACTCATTGAGTGTTAATCACATAGTGATGTGAACTAGACTACTGACTCTAGTAAACTCTTGCGTATTAGTCACATGGCGATGTGACCTGTGAGTGTTAATCACATGGCGATGTGAACTAGATTATTGACTCTAGTGCAAGTGGGAGACTGTTGGAAATATGCCCTAGAGGCAATAATAAAAGTGTTATTATTATATTTCTTTGTTCATGATAATAGTCTTTTATTCATGCTATAACTGTATTATCCGGAAATCGTAATACACGTGTGAATACATAGACCACAATATGTCCCTAGTGAGCCTCTAGTTGACTAGCTCGTTGTGATCAACAGATAGTCATGGTTTCCTGGCTATGGACATTGGATGTCGTTGATAATGGGATCACATCATTAGGAGAATGATGTGATGGACAAGACCCAATCCTAAGACTAGCACAAAAGATCGTGTAGTTCATTTGCTAGAGCTTTGCCAATGTCAAGTATCTCTTCCTTCGACCATGAGAGCGTGTAACTCCTGGATACCGTAGGAGTGCTTTGGGTGTATCAAACGTCACAACGTAACTGGGTGACTATAAAGGTGCACTACAGGTATCTCCGAAAGTATCTATTGTTTTATGCGGATCGAGACTGGGATTTGTCACTCCGTGTAAACGGAGAGGTATCTCTGGGCCCACTCGGTAGGACATCATCATATGCGCAATGTGACCAAGGAGTTGATCACGGGATGATGTGTTACGGAACGAGTAAAGTGACTTGCCGGTAACGAGATTGAACAAGGTATTGGATACCGACGATCGAATCTCGGGCAAGTAACATACCGATAGACAAAGGGAATTTAATACGGGATTGATTAAGTCCTTGACATCGTGGTTCATCCAATGAGATCATCGTGGAACATGTGGGAGCCATCATGGGTATCCAGATCCCGCTGTTGGTTATTGACCGGAGAACGTCTCGGTCATGTCTGCATGTCTCCCGAACCCGTAGGGTCTACACACTTAAGGTTCGATGACGCTAGGGTTATAAAGGAAGTTTGTATGTGGTTACCGAATGTTGTTCGGAGTCCCGGATGAGATCCCGGACGTCACGAGGAGTTCCGGAATGGTCCGGAGGTAAAGATTTATATATGGGAAGTCCTATTTTGGCCACCGGAAAATGTTCGGGATTTTTCGGTATTGTACCGGGAAGGTTCTAGAAGGTTCCGGAGTGGGGCCCACCTGCATGGGGGGACCCACATGAACGTGGGTAGTGGGGGCAAGGCCCCACACCCCTAGTCAAGGCGCACCAAGATCCCCCCTTAGAAGGAATAAGATCATATCCCGAAGGGATAAGATCAAGATCCCTAAAAAGGGGGGATAACAATCGGTGGGGAAGGAAATGATGGGATTTCTTTCCTCCCACCTTGGCCAACGCCCCAATGGACTTGGAGGGCAAGAAACCAGCCCCTCCACCCCTATATATAGTGGGGAGGCGCATGGGAGCTTTAGACGAAGTTCTGGCGCAGCCCTCCCCCTCTCCCAAGTCGTCCTCCTCTCCCGTGGTGCTTGGCGAAGCCCTGCTGGATTGCCACGCTCCTCCATCACCACCATGTCGTTGTGCTGCTGTTGGATGGAGTCTTCCTCAACCTCTCCCTCTCTCCTTGCTGGATCAAGGCGTGGGAGACGTCACCGGGCTGTACGTGTGTTGAACGCGGAGGTGTCGTGCGTTCGGCACTTGATCATCGGTGATTTGAATCACGACGAGTACGACTTCATCAACCCCGTTCACTTGAACGCTTCCGCTTAGCGATCTACAAGGGTATGTAGATGCACTCTCCTTCCCCTCGTTGCTGGTCTCTCCATAGATAGATCTTGGTGACACGTAGGAAAATTTTGAATTTCTGCTACATTCCCCAACAGCACCATGCCCCTCTGCACCACCAAACTCCAACGTCGACCCTACTCCTCCATCTGCTCCTTCTGGGAACAAGTAGATGCTCTATGTCTTCAAACCTTTTTGGTCATTACTGACAAAAAGGGGAGAAGCATATGAGTTTATAGTCTTCAAGCGGGTCCTTATGGGTGGCTGCATTACTTTTGCCAAGTCTTACAACTCTCGTCTTTTGATACATTTGGTTCTCTGAGTTGTAACACTTAAACTTGATGGTCGTCTGCAATTTTATCTGCTATTCTCTGATGCGATGATAAATCTCGCATGAATTCATACTGCAGACGTCCATTTGTCATTGTATATATCATTATCTTCATTACTTCTTATATGCATAATGCATTGTCTTCACACTTTCGTGATGGCCTCCACAAAGCAAAACATGCCATGTGCATTTGCATTCAAACGCAAATCATTTATATGTACATCTTCAGGGGGAGCCTCGTCTTATGTATGAAGACAATACTCACAACACTAAACTTTCACATACTTTTATCTCCGTTGAAAACTTCAACCAGTTTGTCATCAATCAGAAAAAGGGGGAGATTGTAAGTGCATCTAGTGCCACCCCTAGTTGGTTTTGGAGTATTGACGACAAACTTGGTTGAGGGACTAATGTGTTTGTGAGAATCGCAGGATAACATAGGTAGTAGTCTCATATTGATTCAGTTTACCTACCAGAGATGACCCCTAAAAATGTGTGAAGACATTGAAGACAATGGTGGTCTGTGAAGACATTCACATTGAAGACTATGACAGGAGAAGACATCGCATGAAGACTATGTAGTACGAAGACATAGTTGTTTCGTAGTTTCCTCTTCTTCTTTGTTGAGTCATAGGAACCACCATACTATTAAGTGGGGTCCAAGTGAACAAAGTCATAGTGACTGATGTGATGCTCAACCAAATCCTATGTCTTCGGGCGAAGACAATGAGAGCAAATCTTATCCAGAGCTGGATGAGTCAACTTTACTTGTAGCCCAAGTCAAGCTGTCGCGTGTGTTCGAAATCTGACAATTGGACACGTGTCAGTTCCTTAGTGACACAGGGTCATTTTGCACAAATCAGGTCGGGTTGCCTCCTGGCTATAAATAGCCCACCCCCTACACCATAAATTGGTGGCTGCTCAGAGTTAGTGCATGGCTTTTGTCGTTTGAGAGCAACCCACCTCCGAACCCTTTGAGAGAGAATCCTTGCAAGGACAAAGCCCAAAACACCCAGAGCCAAAGAGTGTTAGGCATCACTGAAGTCTTTCTGTCTGCATGATCTGAAGACTTATTACACTTGAGGACTGTGAATCCTCCAGCCGGTTAGGCGTCGCGTTCTGAGCATCCAGGAGTCATTGTGGATTGCCGGTGAACGAGGTCTGTGAAGGTTTGGAAGTCTCCCTTGAAGACTTACTAGAGTGATTGGGCAAGGACTAGTTCTTAGCTCAAGGGGAATAAGGTGAAGACGCGGCCTTTTGAGTTAAATCTCAGCCTCTCTAACCAGACGTACAGTTGTCACAGCAACTGGAACTGGTCCAACAAACCCCTTGTCCTCTCTGGGCAACTGGTTCTATCCTACCTCTCTCACCTTACTTACAGTTTGTCTTCGCGAAGTCTTTGCTTGCTAGCCTTATCTGTTTGACTTCACTGTGTGAAGACGGTTGTCTATTTGGCTTCATACTATCTTCCATCCTGATCCAATCTACCTAGCTGCTTATAGTCTTCGTGCTTTCACTTTATTGCTTACTTGACTATGGCTTGTCTAGTGTAGTCTACCTTCCGCTGCATATCAATAGGGTCATTTCTATCGTTTGTCTTTGAAACACTCATGTTTTGAAGACTTTCATAAAAATCGTCTATTCACGCCCCCTCTAGTCGAATACTAGCACTTTCAGTAATCATGTGAACTTGATATGGGTTCGATATTTTGATGATATGTATGTTGTGATTCCCTTAGTGGTGTCATGTGAACGTTGACTACATGACAGTTCACCATACTTGGGCCTAAGGGGATGCATTGTGGAGTAGTTATTAGATGATGGGTTGCGAGAGTGACAGAAGCTTAAACCCTAGTTTATGCGCTACTCCGTAAGGGGCTCATTTGGATCCAAGAGTTTAATGCTATGGTTAGAATTATTCTTAATACTTTTCTCATAGTTATGGATGCTTGCGAGGGGGTTAATCATAAATACGAGGTTTGTTCAAGTAAGAACATCACCTAAGCACCAGTCCACCCACATATCAAATTATGTAAGTAGCGAACACAAATCAAACCAACATGATGAAAGTGACTAGATGAAATTCCCGTGTACCCTCAAGAACGCTTTGCTTATCATAAGTGACCATTTTGGCCTGTACTTTGCCTCAAAAGGATTGGGCTACCTTGCTACACTTTTGTTACCGTTACCGTTACTTGCTCATTACAAATTACTTTGCTATCAAACTACTCGTTACTTACAATTTCAGTGCTTGCAGACATTATCTTGCTGAAAACCACTTGTCAATTCCTTCTGCTCCTCGTTGGGTTTGACACTCTTACTTATCGAAAGAAATATGATTGATCCCCTGTACTTGTGGGTCATCAGTAAGTATGTGGTAAACTACTCACGCATGATCGTAAGGGCAGCAAGGTTGATGTAGAGCCCCTCCGTGTTGAATTCCCCCTCCAGCAGAGGCCTCCAGATGGGATCTCATGAGAACAGAAACTTGTCGGGTGGGGAGCAGTCGACGAGTGGATGGTGGCGGCGGCAGACGTTAGGGTTTCGGTGTCAGCATCTGGCTTAAATAGTAGGACTAGGGCACTATGCGGCCCGCTGGAGCGGCGACACGCGGCGCCATAGATCCGATGGAGAAGACGAGCTTTGGACCGCCGGGTTTCGGAGTGTTTTCATGTGGGACCCGGCCATCATCCTAACATGGCGTACACGCACGGTCGTGCCTGGCCTTGTCATATCCACCCCAAATATGAGTTGGATATGAGGGGTGTTGGTCAGCCCAGTCGTTTGAGTCCGGTTTGAGGGCCTGGCTGGGCTGAGTTTTTTTTATCGATTAGTGACCAAGCGGCCCAGCCAGCCGTTTGAGGGAAGTTTGAGGTGTCCAGGTATAGATGCCCTAACAGCTCAATACTTACTCAAAATCATGCTCGTTTTCCACAGTATGACTGTAAATGGACACACATAATTCAATTCGTCCCGAATGATAAACGGAAGACGTTATCTCTGGCCGTCCAAATCAATAGCAAATAACCAAACGCCATTGCCGCATGCAGCTTCCTCTACATCCACCCCATTGGAGATGGCATGTCAGGTCAACGTCAACTTCTTTCCCACCTTGCATGCAATGAATTATCTTCAAATATCACCATCGTGATTAGTAAGGTACCCCTCCGATCAAAAAAAAATTGCCGCCCCTTTAAATTAGGATTACAATCTCGAAATAGGATTTCGCCCCGCTTTATATATAAAACAACCAACCAGTCCGTATACTGATTAGGATCACATTAACATAAAAAGTCTGCTGGGGACGTAGCACAAGCATGCCCAAAAAACAGAAGAGAAAAACATAAAAAAATACCACCAAGTGGCCATCGCATCAAAGGACCGTCAGAGAGGCTAGTCGACGTGCCAAGTCATGTAGCGGATCTAGCATCCACCCCAATCACACACGGCCCCGTTGCCTAGCCAGCAGGTGCCAGTGCTGCAAGAACGCAAGAAATTTAAAGAAAAAAGTCAGAGCCCCGTCACAGAAGGACCTTTTCGATCATCATCTTCTCACGCGTCGTCCAAAACGTTCATGCTAACATAGCAAAATCAGCCAAAAGAGGTGCCTTTTCATGCCGGTCTGCACCGCTCTAGTCTAGGGGAAATTGGCAAGATCCATAGCCTCTCGCTCATGTCCGAGGGTCCGAGGGCCTTCCAAGCTCCAAAGCGACTGAGCTGTCATGTAAGAGAAGAGGTTGTGGGTCCCTATTTTTGGAACCCCACACACTATTTTCTGATCAGAGGAAGTACCTTCACTCTGCTAATATGATGTCCAGTCAAAGAGGCACCCTAAGCATCATGATTAGTAGGTACCTTCAGTCCCATAGAAGCTATAAAAAAGTGTGACCTTGTCAAAAAGCAACTATGGAAACAAGATAACTTTTGTTTGAGTTGAGCCCCCATATCACATTTGGACAGCTAGCACTATTATCAAGCTATACATGCCACATTTCTGTCCTTAGAAGCACTATAAGAAGTGGGTTTATCCTATCCTATCCACACTCATTATGCTTCTACTCTGATGAAAAAAGCTTTCGCCTCCTTTTATATATAAAGCAAACCACCATAGCCACAAGGTCCAACAAGAGTTCACACCGCACATACCCGCACACAAGGTAGAACAACACAAAGTACGAGAGGGTTCTGCTGAGGGCACAACTCAACAAGCCCTGAAAATAAAACAAAGATGGTAGCACCGCAAGCGAGGAAGCTAATACGGCTCTGGTGGTGGAGGAGGAAGCAGCGGCGCCAAGCAAAGAGCCATCTCATGAGGTCAGCAATGATGATGTTGATGGCGTCCCGGTCCTGGGGGCGGCTAAGCGGCCGCAAAAGCTGCAGATAGCTACACATTTTGAACACTGCCTCAGTAGCACATCGAAGAGGCACACACTAGATCACAAACTTATTTCGAACCGTCCAAAGTGTCCATACTTCTGCTCTTAAGCCACATATTCATCATCATCCATCTGTCATGTGGGTTCCCTACTTTTTTACCAAGTCGACACCCATCTCATGGCACCGATCATTCTATCACGACTTAGATGATCTACTATGTTATTGACATCATACACATGATCTGCAACTCTTGAATTATGACATAAGATACTTAGGGGAGAGGGAGGGTATGAATGCTACAGGGAGAGGCGAAGAAGGCATCGGAATATTGCTGAAATCGGCATCTAGTAATCATTCTCCACAAAGAGGAATCCGACGCAACTACTTTTTGAACTGTTTGTCAGGCCTATGGGCATAGATTCTAAAAATTGGTGATGTCTTATAGCGTGCTAATTGGTGTCATTGTGGAAGTTTCACTCAATCAAAAAACCAATAGACTGTTCAAACATAGGAGAATAATGTTTTACTTTCTGCACGCTTTTCCTGGGCTATCGCATATCATTGAAGTTCTATTCAGATAAAATTCTTTTCTAGATGGGCCTTTTAACCAATGCTAGGGACGGGATCTTAGTCGCAAGAAAGGTTCAACCACACGTCTACCACCACACTCTCGTAGCCACACAATTGATCGTATGTATAGATTCCAAGGAAACAACTTTTATTTAACATCATGTTTATGATATAACAATTACCCAAACTTATGTTCGAAAAAACCTTTTAGTGTGTACTCATTGTGTTTGTATTCTCTTGATGCTTCATTTTGAGTTAATAAAATTCAACCTTTGCCGAAAAAGCTGGCTGAGAGCATCTTCAACGGATTCCCCCAACCACTCCACTTAAAAAAATCAAAAGGTCAAAACCCATTTGCCTACTCCAACGGTTCCCCTAAACCACCCCCAATACAAAAATGGGAACACCAAGAAACAACCCCACACACGTTGTACATGGAGGGGTTCCTCCAAGGGTCCCATATCCCACGTTATTTTTCGCAGGCTCAAGTTTCAACATCATCCGCCTACTCTTACCACCATCACTCATGACCGGCGCCTCCTCCACTCCTCCCCTCGCAATGCGATGCGACCTCCTCTCGTTGTATCGCCGCCCCTTTCCGGGACCCATCACTCATTCTGACGCTGTGGGTGGGGCCGCCACTAGTCTCGTTTTCTCGTTGCCACCTCAACGCCGGATCCGGTTGTCATAACAGCCTGTGTCCCAGCCTCACCATGCGCAACACCCCTCCTCACCTTGCACGCCACCACCTCCTCTCTATCTATTAACTCCACCATGGCGCCTCCTCCTCTTTACCGACTTGCTGTCTAGCAAGGTGTTTGACAACATTGTCAACAAGTGTTTCTAATGATTCTTTACGATCAATGTGAACTGCAAATTGACATGTTTCATGTTTTTTGTGCAGATGAATTGTCTGGTGGATTATTCTTTTTTATCTATATGAATATTATTTGGTTGGTTTGGGCCTTACATTTTGTTTAAATTTGAATTAAATTCCAAAAATCGATGATTTCCAACATTGTGCAATTGTATGTGATGGAATATTTGAACTGTTATCATGTCAAATATGAGTTCTAATGGTTGGCGGGGGAGGAGTCTGGAGGGGGAGGTGAGTTTGGAGAGGTGCAAAAAAAAGAGCTTTTAGGGGATGACTCATTAGGGAAACTGCTGGAGATGTTCTAATTGAGTAACGAAGGGTGAAACGTAGGTGTGCTAGCATGACACACTTCCTAGGAAAGTATTCTTTGACAATGTCAACGGTAGTAGAATTAGCTTTAATTCCTATGAGCTCTCTCCACACCTTTCCTCTAACCTAGCCACCTCCACCTCCACCGCTCCAACTCCCACCTAGGTCGCTCCAGAGGATGTTGTGGTCGGATTATAGTCACTTATTTGTCAAATTATTAATAACT
Organism: Triticum dicoccoides; assembly: GCF_002162155.2. Lineage (NCBI taxonomy): Eukaryota > Viridiplantae > Streptophyta > Magnoliopsida > Poales > Poaceae > Triticum > Triticum dicoccoides. The sequence goes on along the minus strand of NC_041393.1, from coordinate 184,549,662 downwards.
TGGTTACCATATTACTGAACATCATTCTCCACTGATATAAGACTTGCATGATCGTTTTCTTTTTGTGATATGGTACCATCATTTTCTTGTTGATAAAACTCGAAAATTCAGTTTCTAGCTCCACATAACATTGTAATGCCTAAAACATGTAAATTATTGTGCAATGACCATACATCATTATCATGCCAACTGTTCGTTATTGATATGACAGTTACAATACTATAATTTGGCAACCGGCGGCGACAAGACAAATTCGTCAAACATGACAAACATGGGATCTTGTTTTGAAGTCCTCGCCATTGGTGAAGACATATTACTAATTGGATTAATGGTTTGTAAGATAAATAATTTTAAAAAATCATTTTGCAGTTAACGTACGCATACATGTGTTATCTCTATAGAGGCGCATCCTCCAAATATATTTTGCGACCAATGGTTTAGCAAGAGCTCTACTGAAAGGATCAACATTGCGAATAAAATTACTTCTTTTGGTGGTAGTCGACAAGACACACGTTACCATCAAAGTTGAATCTTTATCCAGCAATCATGATGTATGAAGTCCAAATGGGATGCCAAATTTAAGCAACTTGAGCAAATGTTTGCACCTTTCCAAATCTGCGCACCTCAGGACGGTGATCACTTTGAAGCGTGTCACGTGGGAGATTCTCATGAGCACGGACATATGTACCTTTTCCGGATGTGCATACCGTATCTCAGGTGCAAATATCTACTTCTGTATGTTGTTCATGTGATAGCTACATAAGCTTGTTTCTTCTTGCAAGTCTCTCTTATAAAATACTACTACCAATTGATGTCAGCGTTCATAGGCTGGATTGGGACCACGGCATGTGCAAAGTTAGTTCTGTGATATCCGTTAGAAACAAGTAGTTCAGCTGTATGGCATATATTGGCGTGAGGATGAACGTGTGACACATAGGCTAGAATATAACTTTTTCTGATAAACACTACACCACAACACTACATTCCCAACAGCCAAGTTGGTTGCGAAAACAGCTTCCATCAACAAACAGCCGGTCGGGACAGAGTATTGATGGCGTGAAGGGAGTGGGCGGCGACAGCAGTGGCAGCAGGGAGTGGGCGGCAACGGCGGGGAGCAGGCCGGTGTGGGGGCACTTGTGGAGAGGTAGTACGACGCGGGGGCGGCGGTGGAGAAGCAAGATGGCGTGAAGCAGTGCCCCTCCATGGTCGACAGGAGCTTCCGGCACCGGTTGAGCTAGGTCTTCGCCGGGATCTGCCCGATGCCCAGGACGACGATGAAGCCAGAGTTCTTGGTGACGGGGTGGGGACGGAGCACCTTGGCGGAGGAGAGGGTTCGAGCTCATGGGGGGTTGGTGATGAGGGGCGGCGGGACGGTTTGAGGATGACGACACGGTGGAGCGGCCGGCAGGAGAGAACAGTGAGCGTCGCGATGTTGGGGCCGACACGAGTGGTGGCTCGTGGTGGGGGAATTAGGGATTTCAGGGTACCGGGAGGGAAAGAGCAGTAAGGTTCGCGGGCTGGGCCAAATTTAACGCTAAAAACTTTCCTTTGCGCGCGCTTGGCCCTTTTAGCCACAGGCGGTCGGTCGGCGTTATTTGCCAACCCACAGTTTGATGGGTACATGAGAATTCCCAACCGACCGCTCGATGGCAAATGTGCATGCATTCTCGACCGATAATTTGTTAGTGTACGAAGGTTTTCCCAACCAATAGTCTGACGGGAGTTTTCCCAACTAATCAATGGTCGGTAATAGACATCTTTTACAACACACATCAGTAGGGAATATTGTATCGTGGTGTAGTGAAAGGACATTTCATTGAATTGATATATCGAGGTGATACAACCGCATCCAAAGAACGTCTGGCCAAAACTTCCGTACTAAGTAGAGATACTGCTTATGCATCCAAAATCCTTAAACCCAGTTTCTGTTTTATGAGAGTCCACCACATCTACGTATGGATTCAGTAATCTAGTCCACCACATCCAAGGAGTTGCTGGAATTTATGACTTTATTAGTTAAACATGAGTTATTTATCTGGCTAATATTAATAGCCATCATACCTTCCTTGTGTTATAGTTTTCCTTTGCAACCTGTTTTATACTCCCTCCGTCCAGAAATACTTGTCAAATAAATGGATGAATCTAAACGTATTTTAGTTATAGATATATTCAATTTTATCCATTTCTCCAACAAGTATTTCAGGACGGAGGGAGTATCAAACACCCGAAAATTACTGGTCAATAGTTTATGTTCTAACCTTGAATCTTGAATACCACAGGAGTTGCTATCATGCTTCTTTCTGTACTTGGAATACGACTAAAGCTGGAACCACTTGAAACGAGTTGAGGAGCATCTATGGAAGGAAAGTATGGAACTTTCTGAATGACGCAGACTATTGAGGAAATTCTACTTAATCTATTTGATGCATCTCGAGCTTACAAGGTACTCCCTCCGTCCGGAATTACTTATCACAAAAATAGATGAAAATGGATGTATCTAGAATTAAAATACGTCTAGATACATCTATTTTTTCGACAAGTATTTCCGGATGGAGGGAGTAATTTCACATTACATGTATACTACAACACTACATAGGCTTTTTGAGCGAATTGGACGGGATTTCTCCAGAGTGATTTAAAAAAATCAAATTACAAAGTATGGTACCTGAGAGGGAGAAGGAAAGGACATGATGCACCTGAGAGGTAGCTGACCTATAAAAACTTAAGAAGACAAAACTGCGTACGTGTTGACGTGTATGTTCACAACACTGTTCATGTCAATATATCATCTTTTTTTTTGTTCATGTTAGTATGTCATCTTTATTATTGAGTAGAATCATGAACAGTTTCCCTAAATTATATGGTCGTTTTGGCCTGTAAAAAGCTTAATCAAATTTACCACAGTATATATATATCACCAGAATATTTTGAGCTTACGGTAATACAGTACTAAAAGAGGTGTCTCTAAATTTTGGTGTGATGTATGCCTACTTGTCAAATGTGTAAAACATCTAGCAGAAGTGCGTTAGGCTCGCTTTTCCACAGCTTTATGTGGCGATATTATCACAAATCACTGCATTTCCAAGCTAACCCATAATCGAATTAATTTTACTTACTTCAGTTTTTTATTTACTTTCATCTCAGGTTAACAACAGCCAAATGCAACTCGTAGCTAGAGGAAGATATGTGAAGATCCATACATATGTTCTGCATTTTTTTTATACTTCATAGAATTTACAGTGAAAATCAAATTATTTTGGCAAAATTAATTAATACTCCCTCCATCCCAAAATTCTTGTTTTAAATTTGTCTACATATAGATGTATCTGGTTACGCTTTAGTGTTATATACATTCGTATCTAGACAAATTTAAGACAAGAATTTTGGGACGGATGGAGTATTAAAGAGAAGCCACTGAAACATGTATATGAAAATCGAGATACAGTGGAAATGTGTACATAATTGTAAATAGCACTTTACAAGCTAGAGTTTCATAAAACTACTGGTTTTTTTATTTTTCTCAGATAACTACCAAGTGGGTGGTCGACTGTTTCAAAAAACCCAAAATCTTCGTTGTTAAACAATTAAACAGGTTTATGACAGGTCGGGTCCGCACCTAAATGATCCGTCTATTTGACCGTTTGTTTGACTGTTAACTCACATGTGAGTCTCACATGTCAGTGTCTGCAAACTTCTCAAAAATGCCATCAGGCCCCTGCAAACTTTTCAAAAACGCAATCAGGTCCCTATAGACTTTTGAAAAAAGCAATCGGGTCCCTCCTGTGGCCGTGCGCCAGCAGCCGCCGTGTGGGTTGCCGGCCAGCAGCCGTGGAGCTCCCTTCCGTCGCGGGCGGCGCATGGTGCTCCCTTCCGTCGCCACCAGCAACCATGGCGCCGCCGTGGAGCTCCCTTCCACACGGGTGCTAGGGGCAGCACCGCTCACTGGCGATGGCCGTTGTGGCTGGGCGCAGAAGGAGGGCTTGCGGGCGTGGGAAGTGCAGGCCAAAAAGCTCGTGAGGCAGGAGCTCGAGCTCGAGCTTTAGCCTAGTCATGGCGGCTGGCCTCGGGAGCTCGGACCCGAGCGTTGACCACAACTACGGAGGGGATTCAAGCTGGGAAAGGAAGGCGCGTGGTTGGAGCACCGGAGCAACCCCAGGAGCGCGTCTCTTCCCTGCCCGGCATCAGCGCCGCCACCAACGCCATGGACGCGGAGCACGGTGGCCTCGCAGGTAGCTCGTGCAGGAGCACCCCGACCTCACTTCTGCCTCCCGACGCCGACAGTGAGGAGAAGAGGTTCCAGGAAGAGGGGGCAATAGTGGAGGCGGAGGAGCGGCCGGCTGATGCCGACGAGGTGGAAGGAGGGGCGACTGACACTGGTGGAAGGAGTGACGGCCGGCACTCCATCGATCTCCTGGGGAAGAACAGAGGCAGGAGGAGTGAAGAGAATGGGGAAGAGAGCTGACATCACTTGTAGAAAACAGGGCTTTCGTTCGGGCCAGGTAAGCCCATTAGTTCCGGTTCAGTCACGAACCGGGACCCATGGGCCCATTGGTCCCGATTTATGAGGCCAGGGGGCCTGACGGGCCTAGTGGGGGCATTAGTCCCGGTTCGTCTGGCCCCTTTGGTCCCAGTTGGTGGGACAAACTGGGACCAATGGACCTCGCTCCTGGCCCACAACCATTGTTCCCGGTTGGTGGCCTGAGCCGGGACCAAAGGGTGGTCTTTAGTACCGGATAAAGCCACAAACCGAGGCCAAGAAACCAGTTAGGGGAGAGGGCTTATGTGTGTAAAACATTAAAAGCAAAAAAGAATTTTCATGAAATAAATAAAAAAAGCAAAAAAGAAAAGAAAATAAGTAAGTAGAAACTGAAAAAACTTTAATAAATAAGTAGAAACAAAATAAACTCTAATAAAGTAAAATAAATAAACTATAGTAAAATAAATAAAAATAGCAACAGTAAGTAGAAAAAATTAAAATAAATAAAGCAAAAAAAGAAAGAATTTTCATAAAATAAATAAAAAATCAAAAAAAAGAAAATAAATAAGAATAAACAAAATAAACTTTAATAAATAAGTAAAAACAAAATAAACTTTTATAAAACCTCTTGTTTTATTGAAACTAAAATTATATAAAATTTATGCAACTAAAATTATCAAAGTATTTTCTGTTCAAAACATTAAAAGAAAAAAGAATTTAATAAAGAAATTTTTTGTTAAAAACTTTAATAGCAAAAAGAATTTTCATAAAGAAATTTTTTGTTAGAAACTAAAATAACAAAATATGTTTTTGAATATAATGATAAAACACAGTAATATTAAATAGCAGGAAAAAGAATCACTCAAAAATCTATTTTTATAGTAAAACTATTCAAAAACTAGTGATTCACACAAATTTCCAAAAATTCAAATTTAAACTATTCAAATTAGAAAACAAATGGCACTAACAGAAAGTTCATAATTTTTATTACCTAAAAGCAAAAAGAATCACTGAAAAACTAGTAAGTATTTTGCTGTAAGTAGAAACAAAATAAAATAAACAAAGCAAAAAAGAAAACAAAAAAAGAAAAAAGTGCCGCCTAAAAGGCCACCACCGCCTGAATATGACTAGAAACCCAACAATGGGCCAGGATTCAGGCCTGCAGTAGGCCCACAGGCACAGATTAGACCCGAAAGCCTGCAGTTGAGAGGAGCTCGAGTGGGTTGGCGCAACAGCGCTTATAAACCACTCTCGAGCTCTCTCAACTAGCGAGGTGGGACTAAATTTTGGCCGCGACGCGGGCAGCACAGGTCCTTTGGTCCCGGTTGGTGGCATCAACCGGGACTAAAGGGCGACATTGGTCCCGGTTGGTGCCACGAACCGGTACCAATGCCCCCCCCACCCTTTAGTCCCGGTTGGTGCCAGCAACCGGGACCAAAGGCTTCTGCTTCTCGCCCTTTGGGCTGCTAAAAAGAGACCTTTGGTCCCAGTTGGTGGCACGAATCTGGACCAAAGGGGGGTATTCGTCCCGGTTGATGCCACCAACCGGGACCAAAGGGGGGTATTCATCCCAGTTTCATCGCCAATTGCCTTCTGACGACGCCGAGCTCATCGACGCCGCCAGGTTGCCCTGACGCCGTCTGCCGCCCCTGTCGTCGCCCCCGACCGCGTCGTCGCCGTCGCCTGTGCCTCGTCGTCGCCGTCGCCGTCGTTGTCGCCGAGGTCGTTCCCGAGCCCGCGCGCCCCTGCCCCCGCCCCCGAGCGCGCCTTCGCGTCCGCCGTCCCCGAGCCTTCCTCGTCGCCGATGCCACCTCGCTATGAGCGCCGTCCTGATCCCCTGT
>NC_041393.1:184538240-184542874 GCF_002162155.2 Triticum dicoccoides | reverse complement strand
TAAATGTATTTTTGTCAATTTATGTATATGTTCATACATATGTGCATATTTGTAAAACAATTGTGTATGTATAGGAAAATTTATGTATATATATGTTTTTGTGCATATTTTTTGTCAATTTATGTATATGTTCATAATTAGAAGGGAAAAAAGGAGTGGAAAAAGAAGGTTAGTGCATTTTAGGTTAGTGTAGAGGAAAAAGTAAAATAAGGAAAATGAAGAAAAGAGGAAGAAGGAAGAAGGAAGAAGAAGAAGAAAAAGAAGGAGTGGAAAAAGGAAAATAAGAAGAGGAAGAAGGAGAAGAAGAAAGGAGAAGAAGAGGAGAGGAAGAAGAGGAGAAATAAATAAGAAGGGAAAAAAGAAGAAAAAAAGAGGAGAAGAAGAAAGGAATAGAGGAGAAGAAGAAAAAAAGAGAAGGAATAATTCTATTAGAAGAAAAAAAATTAGAATTATTCCTTTTTTTTCTCCTCTTTTTTTTCTTCTTATTTTTTCTCCGAACTTCTCTATTCCTTTCTTCTTCTCCTCTTTTTTCTTCTTCGATCTTTTTTCCTCTTCTTACATGAGGGGGGGGGGTCCATATACCCCCTCCCCAATAACTTCGACATGAGAGGGGGGTCGCCGATGGTTCGAGGAGCGAGGGTCGTCGATGTATGTATGTCGTCGTTGTCGATATACCCCCTCATTTACCAAGTTAAAAGAGTGTTGTCGTCGAGGCCACCCCAAACCCTTTAAGCGTTGCCGAGGCCACCCCAAACCATAGAGAAGCGTCGAGGCCATTAATTAATATAATTCCTTGTTGTGAATAGCTATAGCTAGGTCTACGTTTGCCACTAATATATCCATCTGTCATGTTTGTATAATAATTGCCATGTTGTAATATTTGCAGAAACTATGGAGCACGGCCGAGACGAGGGAGCAGAACGGGTGTTGGGGACATAATCATAGCCGGAGCTGATGTCATGTTGTATCTCAACGAAATTGATGCATTCATTGTTTTGGTATCTACACATATTAACTCTCGTCTTTCCTCTTATTTCTAGCACTCCGGATCGAGCACAACTTTGGTAAAGAGACGAGGCCCGAAGAAAAAGTTGCGCTCAGATAAAAGGTTCACGATCACAGCAATCGCGCGCGAAGGCCAACCGATTGAACCCCTCTGGACCAAGGACACATTTACTGCTCAGTGCGGGGGTCTTGTTAGGGACATAATCCCGATCAACATCGAGCTATGGAATCAGCCTAAGGATGAAGAGCTTCAAGTTTCTTTTGTCGAAGATAGAGAGAAAGAGGGTCTTTGGAAAGCGCTGAAGGTAAATTTCACCCTACCAGAAGAGGAGGATCCGGAGAATCCAGTTATGGAGCCAATGATCAAGTCCTTTGAGTTCAAGAAGATGGCAGATCTATTTAGGTTGTGGAAGAATGACTTGAAAGCAAAGTTTGTTGACAAAAAAAGACACCAAAATTCGTCGGCCGATTTGAGAAGCTCAGAGATCAATGGGGCGCATTTATGGCCAACAAGACATCGGAGAGGAGTAAGAAGATGTCAGCGATAAACAAGATAAATGCTACGAAGAAGGAGCATCGCCATCGCACGGGATCAGGTGGCTACCACAAAGCCCGACCGTTGTGGGCCAAGGCTGAGAACGACCTGCTTGATAAGGGGGTCGAACCAGACACATTGAACTGGCCAGACCATTGCCGAACTTGGTTCCTCGGGGTTGGCGGAACCTTGGACCCTGTAATAGGGAAGTGCGTTTGGACGAGGGAGCAACTGCGAATACCCCTCACAAAGCTTCAGCACTATATTAAAGCAGCGCGGGAAGGGACGTTCGTTCCAGACAGAGACAAGGACGAGCTCACAATGGCCCTCGGGAATCCTGAGCATCCTAGACGGACACGAGGCACGCCAGGCTTTGTTCTGTGGAAGGCTGGGTTTTCGGACGCATGCGGTTACAAATGCCAAGAGAGGAGGAGGAAAGTGGAGCAGAGCGAACTGCAGGAGCTGCACGCAAGGGTACAGAAGCTAGAGGAACGAGATGCAGTTCGTAGCAAGCGACCTGCCGAAGCTACCCCGCCATCTCAGCAGAGAAGCAGCATAGCTTCCACCGAGCTGCTTCAGCTGGAGCCTGTCTTCACGGCTCTTGCTATCTACCCTGTGGATGCTATCACGGAGTCTCAACATTTCCACCTTATGATGCAATGGCAGAACTACAAAGTCAAGGCGGCTGTCGGCTCTGTTCGACCTCCTGAACCCGGCACAACTTTTCATTGTCGTCCAATTCCAGAAGGATATGCTAGGGTGACGGTGGAAGAAATAGCGGAGGGATTTGAGGAGCTCGTGCTTGACCACCCTACCGGTGAAGGGGAGACTCGGCTGGGTTCTGCTTTGAAGACTCCATGCCTATGGCGGAAGGAGCTCATCAACCTTCCGAACTGGACGCCTCCGCCTCCTCCTCCTCCTCCTCCGGCGAGTCAGGGCACTCCGCCTCCTCCTCTACCTACTCCTCCGGCGAGTGATCGGGGCACTGCACCTCCTTCTTTGGCATGTGGCGGCACTCCGCCTTCTTCTCTGCCTCCATCGGTGCGCCCGACCAGCCAGCCTCCTCCTTCTCTGCCTCGTCAGCAAGGGCGAAAGAGACCCGCCGCCGCTCCGGCTGCTCCGGCGCGTCGCGGTTCTTCTCCTCTGCCTCGTAAGCAACTAAAGAAGAAAGCCGCAGCTGCTCAGCCTGCTCCGGCGTCTAGCAGTACCGGCAGGAGGCAATACAGATTCGGTCCATCTCTCAAGACTCCAGAGAAGTTACCATACGAGATGACCGAACAGGAAAACGAGGAGATCTGTCAAGTCCAAGTGAAGGACTACTTCGCAACGCAAAGAGCTAAGAGACATCCACCACCGGAGGAGAAGATAGATCCGGTGAAAGCGAATCGCACTTTGAATGCCCTGCAGCGACCACCACCGTCTCCGCCGCAAACCAACTATGAGCGCATTACTGAAAAGACATATAAAGAAGCGGGAAGTACTTGCAGTGACAAAAGATTACAAGAACAAAGAACTGGGGAAAAAATTCCCCAGCTCGGCGAACAAGCGAACCAATCGTGCCCCCTGCTCAAGGTGTCTAGCGATATCGTCGCTAATCATCCGGGGATCTTGCCCAGTACCAATCCTAGAGATTACGACGATGCACATTTTGATATAATGGAGGTGGACAAATTCAAATACGAGTACGGGAAGTCTCTCGTCAAAGATGAAACTACTCTAATAACGATGATGCGAAGATTCCATGATTGGTACATGGAAACCTGCAGAAAGCAGTCAGCTGGGAAGAAAATTGATAATTTGACGCTGAAAGTTAAAAATGATCAACACGACCTCATTGGAATTGAGGAGTTGTCTGTTCCATTTGAGAAGTTCTTCCAGTTTTTCAATCTAAAGGCCCTCGACAAATTAACGGCCACTTGCTACTGTCTGTAAGTACTACTTCTGTCATTAAGTCTCTATATATAGCTCAGCTCTTTCATTGCATGTATATATAATTATCCTCACTATATTATGCAGATTGAAGATCGTCGAATGCAGAAAAGCTGAAATGTATGATATTGAGTTCATTAACACAAATCTCATAGATGAATTTACGGTTAAATTTCATGCCAAAGAAACCGAGGACAACTTGCTACGATCATTGGTAATAAATCAAAACAAAGATACAATACTCTTTCCTTACAACTTCAAGTGAGTGTTACTGTCTTGTGCATATTCGATTTCCCTTAATTATTACTCGAGGTTATAATAATTAATGTAATTGATGAGCTATGCATTCGTGCGCAGTTTCCACTATATTCTCCTAGACATTAAGCTTGAGAAGAGACTAGTAAATGTCTTAGACTCGAGACGAAAAGATCCCAAGGAATATGCGGCCATGTCTAAAATGCTCGAGAAGTAAGTTGAATCGATCATTATCGCACCATATCGGCAACTTTGTTCATTTCATCATATCAAGTAATTGTTTTCTTTGTCTAGCAGGATTTGGAAAGTATTCACCGCACAAGTTTCGGGAGTGCCACGGGATCTACAATGGAAATATCCGAAAGTAAGTACTACTAACTAGCTAGTTCCATGCATCTCCCGTTGATTCTAGCTACTTTCAGCAATGCCATTTATAATGCTTCATTATCAGTTTGATTGACCTCTATTTTTCGTAAAGTGCTTGTGGCAGGAACCCGGGAATAATTAATGTGGATACTACGTCTACGAGTTCATCTACAACGCGACAGCCAAGAATAGGCGGGGCTACTCTAAAAGACAATATGAAGTGCGTAAGCAAAAATATTCACAAGTTTATTTTATTACCATCATTTCTGTTTAGTTTCATTCATATATATATATATATATATATATATATATATATATATATATATATATATATATATATATATATATATATATATTGACCCCCTTATTCAAATTAGATGTGGGAGATGCGGAATGAACTCCTACCAAAAGATCGCATGTGAGCAATTCAAGAGGAATTAGCTGGATTCTTTCTTGACCACGTCATCAATAAAGTCGAAGAATACCACCATGCATGTGGAAGTTGAGTTCATATGTTAGGGTATTGTAAGAGATCTTACACGTA
>NC_041393.1:184512192-184537882 GCF_002162155.2 Triticum dicoccoides | reverse complement strand
CAAAAAACTCAGCCCCTGAAATGCTGACGCGTGGAAGCCTTTTGGTCCCGGTTGGTGGCACCAACCGGGACAAAAGGCCCCCTGCCTGGGCAAGCGGCAGCGGCCACGTGGAGCCCCATCTGTCCCGGTTCCTGGGCGAACCGGGACTAAAGGGACAGGGCTTTAGTAACGACACTTTAGTCCCGGTTCGGGAACCGGGACAAATAGCCCTCACGAACCGGGACGAATGGGGGTTTTTCTACTAGTGCATGTCGACCCCACAGGTCAGTTAACGGTCAAACAGACAGTCAAACAATCAGTTTTCTTATGTGCGGGTCCCAATTGTCGTTGTCGGGATCAATTATAAAGATGTTTTGGCTTTTTTGAAACAGCCGACTACCCACTTGGTAATTATCTGAAAAAAATTAAAAACCGATAGTTTTTTGGAACCCTAGCCTATAAAGTAGTAGTTTTATGCTATTTACTCACATAATTCATTAGATTAGAAGTGGATATTGTTTTTATAGTTATCAGTTATATAGCGATGTCCGATACAGAGTCCCTCGAGTCCCTCCACTTTTGTCGTGTAGGTTCAAGATTTGGATCAGATCTAGCTGCCCCAGTTGAGCAGAGTCTGACCCTAATAAGTACTGTAATTCCAATCCGTGTAGGAAACAAACCTTGCACCATAACAGTACCATGTTAGATCGATCTGTCCATCCTATAGTTTCTACAAACGGAACTAGGTTAGCTCTGCATCCGATTTGTGTGCCATTCCAAAAGGAACAGACAAGTTTTCAGGGTGGATATGGATTTTATACATCACTTATCCATCACCTGGAATCTGAGCCATGAGACCAACAAACTTACGGAAGGGGAGATGAAGCTACTCTGCTATCATTTCTGACCAAAAGGGCGCATGTTCTGTTCCTTTTTAATCCTCCTGAACCAGAGAAAACATATCTCCACTACTACCCTATATTTGGAGAAATATAATATATCTCCCCTACCCCGAACCCTAGCTCCTCGTAATAAGCTGGGTGCGTTTTCACCCTTTTCCAAGAGAGGTACCCCTGGTTAAATACGATAAAGAAAATTTGCAAGAAAGACAATTTTGTTCCATCTACGCTGTGTTGCATACGAGAATCTGCACATATCTTGTCCTTGGTAGTAGTTCGAGTGATACATGCAAATAGTGCTATACAGCGTGCATACACTGTATTGACACCTCCTAATACAGTGTATTATACTACAATAGCGGTATACAAGTCCAGTATTCCATCATTGGTAGATTCTGATAAAAACAAATCTTTGAAAATCTCTGCCTCAGAGGGTAGGGTGACAAGGGAACAATGCTAATAGTTCTTTCTTTTGAAAATCTTTGTAGAGGTACAGATAATTCATGGCAACGGTCTACAACTGATGGTGCACATTGTTTGTTCCTAATGTCTACAACAGACATTCAATCAGTGTACGTTTGCTTTCTAAGAAAGGAGGACATCAATGTACGATGAAATTCCCAGCTCTGCGGCTTTTTGTACTGCTAAATATTCTTCAAGTGGAGGTTTCAAGGTATACCACTCAGCAAGGATATATATGTTTGAATGTTTGATCTATGATGAGTTTTTTTTTTAGAAAAGGAGGATGACCCCCGGCCTCTGCATTTGGGAGATGCATATGACCATTTTATTGATTATTCTCGAGGACCTTACAAAGTAGTACAACAATATGTTTGAATCCGCCATCTTGGCAACATCTGCCGCTACTCCTATCCAAATGATGAAGGGGGTGCAAGCTGGGCCAAATACCCAGACCTCTCACCTAAGCCTAATATCTAAAGCCGGAGGCCCCGACCGAGCCACATACTGGGTCCGAGGCACAATCCGGTCCAACACACTCACATGTGTCGTCGCCGCCATCTTCCACTGGCCCATCTTCAGAGTAGATTGAGGTGCCAACCTTGGCAGGTTCCTCCGCCATCGACGCCACCATGACGCCAAACAACGACCACCATCTACGCTAGTCCATCTCCAAGCAGAAGGAGCGCAACCACAGGACGAAGACCAGCGGAGAATAGGAGAAACGCCGCACACATTGCCGCCGCCAAACACCTCACACGCACCGCAAAGTGCTCACCATGCTTCCGGGAACCCCAGGCGACGCCTTCAAGAAGGAGCACGACGAGGGTACGACGCCGTCGCCCGCAGGGGAACTAGAACTTTCGCCCAAAGGAAGATCACAGTGAAGGATGGGAGAGGACCTCGACAAGGCCTCCAAGAAGGAGACCGACGCCCAGCAAAGGCGCCGCCATTGTCGTGGCCTCCGCCGACGGTCAAGGGTTTCCCCCGGTCCCGCCCCCATCCCATCCACCCGGCCAAAGCCTGGCCAGGGGAGCGAACGCAGTCGGAGAAGGCGTTATACTTCATCGAAGCAGGCACGCCGTGTGACGGGGCACCCCGACCTACTGTAGTTGACATCCACCGAGATCTCGCCGCCCGCACGGCCGAAGTCGCGGACCACCAGCACCCACGACCGTCGCCCGCCGAAGAGGCAACGCCGTCCACACCGCCCGAGGCCACCACCCCGGCATCCACCCACCGCACACATCCCATCAAAACATGAAGAACGACCGACACCGCCGCCACCAGGGAGCGCCACACCGCGAACACCCGAGCCAGGCAGGACGAGGCAAGGCCATTCCGGCCAGATCCGGGCGGATCCGGCGAACCCCGGCCCACCAGCCGCCAGATCGGAGTATTGCCCCGATCCCAGGGCCGAGGCGGCCGGATCTGACGGGCGGAGCCATCCCCGGCGACCAGGTGCGGGGCGACAACGCCGGTGGCAGCCGCTGTAGAGGGCCGGCCTTGGCGGCCACTAGGGAGCAGGGGAAGCGGGCGGCGGCGGCGCCCGATGCGGGGTGGAGTGGAGGGCTCTCCAGAGGTCGAGGCGGGTGCGCGGGGAAGCTGTAACGCCCCAGATACAATTTTCCATTTTCGTAACTCCAACTCTTGCCTTTTCCGGCTATGTGATTTATTATTTCCTCCGTGGTTGGGTTTTTGTCTGTTGTTTTGCATTTTGTTCTAGTTATGCATCTCGTCTCATGGCATCATGCGCATTGCATTCACATGTTTTCATAAAACTTGCATCCGCTCATAGTTGCCGCGTCCCCCCTTGCTTTCGTTGAACGTTCCGAGACCAACCGGGTTTTTCGAGTCCCTGTTATCAGACCCCTTGTCTTTGTATCTCTCTTTCCCTCTCTGTGTTCAGCGCCGGGCATGGAGCCCCGATGCCCAGGAGCTTTGTTTTCGACCCGATCTGGCCGAGATCGGCCCGGCCTAAGTCCCAAGCTCCCCTGTTGCGCCGCCGCCCTGCTTCCATGCCCCGCCGTGGCCTCTGCTTCTCCCTGCTGCTGCCCGTTCCCCTGCTTCACGAACGAGATGGCGGCGAAGCCGCCCGCCTGCGTTGACCGCGCTCGTGCGGGCCTGCCAAGCCGCCTCTTCGCCGTGGTCCAGCCGCGCCAGATCCGGCCTGCCTGGCCTCCTCCCCACCGACTGGGCCTGGCCCATGGGTGAGCAGCCCCGAGCGCCCATCCTCTTGTTTTTTTCACCTATCGGGCCAGCCAGTTTCGGCCCATTGTAGTATTTTTTCAGATCTGCGATTTTAGCATTTATTCCAGGATTTACAGATTTGCATAAAAACCCTCCTAGTTCATGCATTTAATTATTCACAAACCATGCATCTTTTGTAAATAATTTATATATGTAAAATGCTTAGAATTTTGTGTAGATTAATAATTTTCCACTTTCATCCATGTTAAATATGTTTAAATTGCTGCTTGCATTAATTTGCTCAAATGCCATGTTAAAATGGTTTATTTCATAACTAAATAACCGTAGCTCGGTTTTTAATAAACTTTATATGTAAATGGGGTAGAAAAATGCATAGTTTAACATGGTGGCATTATTTTGCATGTTTAACAACAATAAAATATATTTTAGGGCAGAACAGTACCAAAACTAAAACATGACATGTGGGGATTTACCGGAATTGTTGGTTGTTGTTCCGGCCTCATTTAAACTTGCCTAAATAGTTAGTTTACTTATGCTTCACCTCTTGCCATGTTTAACAACATTTAATATTGTTGTGTACCTAAACGAGAGCGAACTAAATAACTCGAATGTGGTGTTTTGTCGATATGCAACTCTTTGCATATTGAGCTCCACTTAACTTGTAGTATTGTTTGTTGCACCTTGTCATGCCTCATTAAACCGGACATGCATCATGCTTGATTGCGCATCATGCCATGTTTATGCTTGTGTGTTTACCATGTTGTTTGCTTCTTTCCGGTTTGCTCCTCTCGTTAGCTTCGGTTTCGTTCCGGAGTTGTGAGGGTTCATTCGACCACGTTCGCTTGTCTTCTTCATGGACTCGTTCTTCTTCCTTGCGGGATTTCAGGCAAGATGACTGTAACACCCCAGTAGTTAAGCTATAGTAACCACACACTAATGGTTCCATGTCATCGCAATTAAATTTCTAAACCTCACTTTGATCCGAACCGAATTCAAATTCAAATTGAAAAGAAAGTCAAATTTTTATTTCTTCAAACGGTAAAACAAAAATGTGTGCTGGGTTGCAAAAATTCACTAACAATTTTCCTGAAAGAAACCAACATTTTATGAATAATTAAAATGCCCTTAAACTAATTAAAATTGAACCAACAACTTTTAATTGATCCTTTTCAATATAAATAAATATTTGCACGTTTCAAAATAACTTGGAACTTGTCGTGCTAGCTCATAGCATTACATAGTATTTATGTGTCAAGTACCTTGTTGAACCAAAAATCCTTTGCCTTTAATAGAAATAGCAAAACAATAGCTAAAAATAAAAACAGAAATAAATAAAGATGTAGCGTAGAATAAAAAGGAAAGGGAAACCCCCCTGCTTCCCCTGGGCCTTAGACCGACAAGGCGCAGGCCCAGCCCACCAGCGACTTTGTCTTCCTCTCCTGTTCATCCATGGCGCTGGCAGTGCCTGCACGCCGTCCACGCCACCGATCGTCGCCGTGTCAAGCATCCACTGCCTCCCCGCGACGGATAAGTACCCCCACAACGCCCAGGACGAACCCTAGCGACCCCCAATTCTCCCATCTCCCTCGCCCGCTCTCTCCTCCGCACGAGTCGGAAGCACTGCCGCCATGGTCTCCGTCGATCCCGCGGCCACCGAGCCCTCCTCGCCTCGCTGATATGTCCAGGGGATCCTTCGTCGTATGCTTCGTCTTCCTCGCCCACGAGCTCAAGCCCGGAGCCTCCACATCGACTGGATCGACGCCATCATCTTCCTCGGCAGTCGCCGTTGTTCTTCACGGATCCGTCACCTCTACAGCTCCTAAGCCACCAACGGGCCTCCGTGTGCCTTCGTGGTGAGTTCCTCGTCACTTCCCCTCTTGCCGCGCATCGATTCCGTGCCTCTTGTTGCTGCTGCCATGGTCGCTGGAGATCAGTGCCGCCACCGTGTTAACCGTCACTGCTATTGTGCTCCTTTGGCCCAACCAAGTGCGCCACCCCGCTCGTGGTCTTGCGTAGAAGCTGCTCGTGCCCTTGGTGCGTCACCTGCGTGCCCGTGGCTTCGATCTACATCGAGCCCAAGCCCCTGCGTGCATTGATGACGCCTCCGCGTGTGCCCGCTTGTGCGTGGCCTCGCCTCTCCGCCCGCGCCGGCCGGCCGGGGCCGCTGCTTGGCGGGGCCATGCCCTGCTCGGCCGCTCGCGCCTGCTAGCTTGGCCGCCAGCAGCTGCTGCCGATACTGCCCGTTGCTGCTTGCTGCCTCTACTGCTGAGCTGATGCTCTGCTGCCGCTGTGTTCTGTAGTTGCTCAGCTCCTTTGCTAGCTGTGGTGATAGTGATACTGCCCCTAGCTGATGCTTGCTACTCTTGCCCAATACTGCTAGTTGTTGGCCGTGGCCACCATGCACTCTCGTGCGTGCGTGCCCAAGCACACCAGTGCCCGGTTTGGGCCCTGTTTAAGACTAGATGCTAATTAGTGGTTAGGTTAGTACAGATGACATGTGGGTTCCTTGAGATTAAAATAAATAACCAAAGTCAATTTAGTTACTTTCAATGACAGCTGGGCCCCGCGGTGCTGTTTATATGTTGACCAATCAACCCTTGAATGGGTCAACCCATCCCCATTGGCCCCACTGTCATAAGCTGTGGCTAGAATGGCAGTAGGTGACAAGAGTATTTCCTGTTTTAATTTCGATTTAATAATAAAACCAGAAATTTCATAAAATGGTTTAAAGCTTTGAGAATTAATATAAAAATATCCGTAACTCGGATGAAAATACTTTCTACATGAAAGTTGCTCAGAACGACGAGACGAATCTGGATACGCAGCCTGTTTGTCCGCCACACATCCCTAACCTATCAAACTCGCAACTTTCCCCCTCCGGCTCCTCTGCCTGGAAGCACGAAACACCGAGGTCACTTTCCGGATGTTTCCCCCCTTCACCGGCATCACCTCATACCGCGTTAGGGCACGCCTAGCATCACGTTTTGCTTTGTCATGCATCGTCATGCATCTGTTTGCATTGTATTCATTGTTTCTTCCCCCTCTTCTTCCGCTAGACACCGAGACCGACGCCGCTGCTACCTAGTACGACTACGGAGTTGACGACCCCTCTCTCTTGCCAGAGCAACCAGGCAAGCCCCCCCCCCTTGATCACCAGATATCGCCTATTCTCCTCTATACTGCTTGCATTAGAGTAGTGTAGCATGTTACTGCTTTCCGTTAATCCTATTCTGATGCATAGCCTGACATTGTTGCTACATCTGTTGATATCTTACCTGCAATCCTAAATACTTAGTATAGGATGCTAGTTTATCATCATTGACCCTACATTCTTGTCAGTCTGCCTTGCTATACTATCGGGCCGTGATCACTTGGGAGGTAGTGATCACGGGTATATACTATACATACATACTATACAGATGGTGACTAAAGTCGGGTCAGCTCGTTGAGTACCCGCAAGTGATTCGGATAAGGGGGCTGAAAGGACAGGTGGCTCCATCCCGGTAGAGGTGGGCTTGAGTTCCCGACGGCCCCCGACTGTTACTTTGTGGCGGAGCGACAGGGAAGGTTGAGACCACCTAGGAGAGAGGTGGGCCTGGCCCTGGTCGGCGTACGCGGTTACTTCATAATAACACGCTTAATGAGATCTTGGTATTTGATCTGAGTCTGGCCACTGGCCTATACGCACTAACCAACTACGCGGGAACAGTTATGGGCACTCGACGTCGTGGTATCAGCCGAAGCCTTCTTGACGTCAGCGACGGAGCGGCGCGCGCCGGATTGGACTGGAACGCCTACTCTTGTATAAGGGAGGCTAGGTCTGCTTCCAGCCGCCCTCGCAACGTGCAGGTGTGCAATGGGCGATGGGCCCAGACCCCTGCGCGCATAGGATTTAGACCGGCGTGCTGACCTTTCTGTTGTGCCTAGGTGGGGCTGCGACGTGTTGATCTTCCGAGGTCGGGCATGACCCAGGAAAGTGTGTCCGGCCAAATGGGATCGAGCGTGTTGGGTTATGTGGTGCACCCATGCAAGGAAGTTAATCTATTCGAATAGCCGTGATCTTCGGTAACAGGACGACTTGGAGTTGTACCTTGACTTTATGACAACTAGAACCGGATACTTAATAAAACACACCCTTCCAAGTGCCAGATACAACCCGGTGATCGCTCTCTAACAGGGGGACGAGGAGAGGATCGCCGGGTAGGGTTATGCTATGCGATGCTACTTGGAGGACTTCAATCTACTCTCTTCTACATGCTGCAAGACGGAGGCTGCCAGAAGCGTAGTCTTCGATAGGACTAGCTATCCCCCTCTTATTCTGGCATTCTGCAGTTCAGTCCACTGATATGGCCTCCTTACACATATACCCATGCATATGTAGTGTAGTTCCTTGCTTGCGAGTACTTTGGATGAGTACTCACGGTTGCTTTCTCCCCCCTTTTCCCCCTTTCCTTTCTTTCTGGTTGTCGCAACCAGATGCTGGAGTCCAGGAGCCAGACGCCACCGTCGACGACGACTCCTACTACACCGGAGGTGCCTACTACTACGTGCAGCCCGCTGACGACGACCAGGAGTAGTTAGGAGGATCCCAGGCAGGAGGCATGCGCCTCTTTCGATCTGTATTCCAGTTTGTGCTAGCCTTCTTAAGGCAAACTTGTATAACTTATGTCTGTATTCAGATATTGTTGCTTCCGCTGACTCGTCTATGATTGAGCACTTGTATTCGAGCCCTCGAGGCCCCTGGCTTGTATTATGATGCTTGTATGACTTATTTATGTTTTAGAGTTGTGTTGTGATATCTTCCCGTGAGTCCCTGATCTTGATCGTACACATTTGCGTGCATGGTTAGTGTACGATTGAATCGGGGCGTCACAATGACCGTCACGTTGGATCTCACTACTATCATTGCTATGCTAGTTGCTTCGTTCTATCTCTATGCTGCGCTACCTATCTTTTGATCTTCAAGCCTCCCAAATTGCCATGTCAGGCTCTAACATTTTCACCCTTCCTAGCAAACCGTTGCTTGGCTATGTTACCGCTTTTGCTCAGCCCCTCTTATAGCGTTGTTAGTGCAGATGAAGTTGAAGATTGCCCCATGGTGGACAGGATTATGTTGGGATATCACAATATCTCTTATTTAATTAATGCATCTATATACTTGGTAAAGGGTGGAAGACTCGGCCTTATGCCTGGTGTTTTGTTCCACTCTTGCCGCCCTAGTTTCCGTCATACCGGTGTTATGTTCCTGGATTTTGCGTTCCTTACGCGGTTGGGTGATTTATGGGACCCCCTTGACAGTTCGCTTTGAATAAAACTCCTCCAGCAAGGCCCAACCTTGGTTTTACCATTTGCCTCACCTAGCCCTTTTTCCCTTGGGTTTCCGGAGCCCGAGGGTCATCTTTATTTTAGCCCCCCCGGGCCAGTGCTTGTCTAAGTGTTGGTCCGAACCGAGCCGCCTGCGGGGCCCCCTCGGGGAAACTCGAGGTCTGGTTTTACTCGTAGCCTGTCTCATCCGGTGTTGCCCTGAGAACGAGATATGTGCAGCTCCTATCGGGATTGTCGGCGCATCGGGCGGTCTTGCTGGTCTTGTTTTACCATTGTCGAAATGTCTTGTAAACCGGGATTCCGAGTCTGATCGGGTCTTCCTGGGAGAAGGTATATCCTTCGTTGATCGCGAGAGCTTGTGATGGGCTAAGTTGGGACACCCCTGCAGGGTATTATCTTTCGAAAGTCGTGCCCGCGGTTATGTGGCAGATGGGAATTTGTTAATGTCCGGTTGTAGATAACTTGACACCAGATACGAATTAAAATGCATCAACCGCGTGTGTATCCGTGATGGTCTCTTTTCGGCGGAGTCCGGGAAGTGAACACGGTTTTGGGTTATGTTTGACGTAAGTAGGAGTTCAGGATCACTTCTTGATCATTGCTAGCTTCATGACCATTCCGCTTGCTCTCTTCTCGCTCTTATTTGCGTATGCTAGCCACCATATCATTGCTTAGTCGCTGCTGCAACCTCACCACTTTACCCCTTCCTTTTCCATTAAGCTTTGTTAGTTTTGATACCCATGGTAATGAGATTGCTGAGTCCTCGTGGTTCACAGATTACTACAACAACAGTTGCAGGTACAGGTTATGCGATGATCATGGCGCGAGAGCGATGTTTGCTTGTTTTGGAGTTCTTCTTCCGCTTCTTCTTCGATCAGGGGATAGGTTCCGGGTCGGCAGCCTGGGCTAGCAGGGTGGATGTCGTTTGAGCTTCTGTTTGTGTTTCATCCGTAGTCGGATGTTGCTCTTATGTATGATGTATTATTGTATTCGTGTGGCATTGTATGCCTCTTGTATGTATCCCCATCTATTTTGTAATATTGATGTAATGATATCCACCTTGCAAAAGCGTTTCAATATGCGGGTCTATCCTTGGTAGGACCTTCGAGTTTCTTTTGGATAGGGTCGCATATTAGGTGTGACAGAAGCCCCCACCGCCGCCTACCGCCGCGCGGGCAAGCCCGACGACGGCTGCCGGCGACGGCGGGGGAGGAGGAGAAGGGGAGACGGGGGACCGGGGGCGCCTAGGGTTTCGCCCCGAGTCGTCCGAGAGCGGACGACCCGTGGGAGGCGGGGGACCGAGAGCTGAAGCGGCTTGGAGTTTTCACTTGAAGTTTAAGAGTCCCGGCAAGAGGTACCAACCCATTTGGGCATCATTCAAGAAACACATTTCTAGTGATAGGTAGTGATAATATATATAATAATTTTATGTCCCCCTTAAAGCTTCAACGGTTCAAAGAAGAATCACCTTGCCATTTTTGCATGGTCAGCATGTGCTTTAGGTATATTTAGCCTACGGTAATTACTAATCATAGTAGTCATTAGCCCGCTTAAAGTACAAATAGTCTCAGTGAAGATAGGGTGACAAAAAGAGATGAAAGAGGCAGATTCTCCCAGGCATTTCATTTCGTACAATGAAAATACGAAATGAAATCTCTTCTCTCCTTTCTTCTTTCTTTCTTTCTTCTTGTGGCTCCTATGCAAGCTTGTCGCTGATTTGCCCACTGGTACTGCTGCTAACACCTCCAATCCACCCCCACCATTCCCAAGCATTATTCTCCAGCTAGCCTCTCCTCCCACTATATAAGTTGGACCATTGCCACACACTCTTGTTGCATACAAACACAAGCCAAGCCCGGTGATCTAGCACCGTGTGATAGTACTACTAGTAGTAGTAACAGTAGCCATTGCAATCCACCTTAGCTTTCCTTCTTGTTGAGAAGCCACAGCTAGCCCAGTCAAGCATGAGTTCATCGTGGACATTCAAGCAGAACGAGGTGTTCGAGAAGGCGCTGTCCACGTATGACAAGGACACGCCAGACAGATGGCAGAACGTGGCGCGGGCGGTTGGCGACGGCAAGTCGGTGGAGGATGTGATGAGGCACTATGAGCGGCTGGTAAAAGACGTGGACGAGATTCATACAAACGGTGCCGGCGGCAGCAGCAACAGCACCAAGGGCGGTTCCAGCCGCGGTGGCAGCAGCGATGGGCAGAGGTAGTAAGTAGTCTGTCCGAAACTCATGGTTCTATCCAACATTCACCACTGTTCCATCCATGCACATTCATCATCACCGCCCTCTACTACTCATGTGGTGTGTGCAAAGGGAAAGGGCGGTGTTCCTTTCGCCGGCCTGGCTAGCTTTCTGCGTGCAGTCACTTGCGCTGGATGCTTTTATATTCCTTCACTAATATGCATGGTCTCTTGCTGCTCCCTTGGGCATGGACTTCTCTGTTCCCTTCTTACTCTGCATGTCTTGCAAAGGCTATATTTGGTTATCTCTTGACTGAATTTTGTTTATAATTTATGTGGTTTTGCAAATGTAGTAGCATTGGCTTCTTTACCATTCTTGAGAAGCAAATTTTAGCATGACTAATCCATGCATGAACATATTTTTGTTCATTCCTTCATTTCACCGAGCATAGCCAACCATGCGCTTTGCTTTTTCACTTACGTATCATTGGAGAGATGTCGCTTATAATTCAGGACTTCTATGTTCAGGAGATCAATTTTTATAGTAATCCTAGTTGTAAGCTAATTACTACAGCAAAACATGGCATGCCTGCTTAATTAATTGCAAGCTAAACAGATCTCTATGTCCCATTTTACTTATAGGATGAACTACCTGATTAAAACCATATAGTACATGCTCGTACGTGCTAGCATTTGCTTTGTCTGAACTCTGAACAATATGATCTTCTTTTCGCAATATCATTGTGTTATCGTCCTTGGAGCTTGTTTTGCCTAAGCAAGGCATGAACTGCTCATTCAAACCTTCAGGTGTATTTCTAGGAGCCCTTTCTGATAAATATTAGCCAATATGGTTAAACCTTTACTGAGAGCAACTTTCTTAGAGCATCAATTGTAATTGAAATTCAGTCAAACTTGTCATAAACGAAATCATTGGTTTCTGAAAGCAACATGCAAAATACCTAGGTCTTAGATTTTTTTGACGTTTTATCATCTTTTTTTGTTGTGAAATCTCTGAGGTTTATCGAACAATGATTCAATCATGTACCTTAAATGAACACGATAATTTTTGTTCGCCCATGACCTGATCGCACTTCGTGTCGCCGAGGAAAAAAATTCAAAATGGTGTTGCGCAAAGATGTTCCATGCATGTATGTTATCGGTCATATACACAGGCGCAGCTGTACTATAGTTAATTTTTGTCAGGTTTATCACAGTTAATTTCAGTCGGCTACTCGGCTCTTCAGGTAAACACAGAGTTAATATGGATTTACCAGTAAAACCTATAAAAACGGTGAAGAAAGGACAGCATTAGAATATATCCTACACTCCATCTGATAACTAACCTCAAAAGCAGCGCGTCTTTGTTAGGGTTCTAGGCTTAATGTTTTAACCACAGCATACCCTTAATTGGCCAAAAAAAAGCGTAAACGGGATGCTAATTTGTCCGGAATACCAAAAAGTGTACTAGTAAGCAGGTAGCTAGAGCATGCTTTTGCTAGAGATTTGCACATAAAGCTTGTTGTCCTTTCGACGGGCATAAAGTGCCCCCCCCCCCCCCTTCCTCTTAACAGTTGATGTTTTGTTCTCTCCTTTCGCATATGGACGTACAGGACAAATTCCAATCTTAGGTTTCTTCCTCTTGCCCCACTAGACTAGAATAGATCCGCTCTGTATGTTATTTCCAAATTAATGTCCTTGACTGGAAAAGACCTTTGTTTCTGTCGGCATCTCTCTCTCCCCCTGCCTTTACAGGGAACATTCAGACTTGTTATTCTGTGAGCCAAGCATTTCTATTTCGTTTTCAGCTATTAAATCCATGCCTATGAAGCTAGACTAACCCTCAGTTTATTCTCTCCTTTTTCCAGGCCATGGTACCTCAAGACCCAGTGATGACTGGGCTGGTGCAGGAAGGACTTAAACAGCCTCGAGCACAGCTAGCCTCCTCCCTTTCCAGCCTGAAACCACTACTACACTACTAGATACATATGACCCCATGGTGATGGTGATCCGGTCATGTACCTAAAGTAGCCATAGCTAGTGCTCCCTCTCCGATGATGATGACGACGACGAGAAAGAAAGTCCGGGACATAATCAAGCCCCGCATCGGAGCTGTATCTTTCGTATATTTTGTACCCATTGTCTACGTGTATATGACCCACCACGAGCCCTGTCCCCGGCTATGGGGGTGTAGTGGTTTGTCTCCCTGTCGATTCTGTTATCTGATATATATATTGCCTAATGGAAATTCTGGTATACGGATTATTTATCGGTTTTGCTAAAGATATTTAGATATGCCCTAAGTATTATACATTTAAGTTCAATGTCATTGATTTTAATTGCATGAAGATTCGTGTGAGTATTTTAAATTTTCTTTTCTTTTATATTCAATTGAGTCACTTAGATAGTTAGATGTGCAATAATTAGGGCACGTCTACATATGCCCTAGAGTGTCGACTTCTGTCCTGACCTTTTTGATTTTAAACTCGCGCGGCCCTGCTCTCTTTTATCATGACGAGTCCCAGAGATAGAAGTAGCGCTACATAAACCTTCATGGTTTTGCTACATAGTAGTCGCCTGAAAAAATTTCTGTCCTTCAGACAAATCTGCAACCGTCTATTCCTGGATCTGGAGGATACCCCGCATGTTGTTGCGGAAATTGATCGATGAAAATTTGGATTGATAACATGTGAACCAAAATTAAAAATAGATATGACTTACTCCCTACGTACCAAAATTCTCGTCTTAGATTTGTCTCAAGTCACATTTTAGTAGATACATCAGCATCTAGACAAATCTAAGACAAAATTTTTGGGACGGAGGAAGTATTATATTTGGTTATGTATAGTTGTAAAATATTTACTTAAATAAGTAGAATAATCAAATGAAAAACATTTTCCCATGCACGGTTCGATGTTGTTGTGGATTTTTTTATGCATGATGGCATGTTGAGATGTCCCTTACCCCATTCATAATTGTATGATGAAGTGACATTTTGTATGTTAGGATAAATAAGTTAGTGGGAATGACTCTCTTAGGTATATAAAATTCTTATACTACGCTCCATGCGACGTAATGTCGCTGGAATAGGGATGCCCGAGGGAGCGTCAGAGTGGCCTGGCCCATTAGCTAGCGAACCAGTTTTGCGAACCTTCCAGAAAGCTTCAGAACCGGCATTTTTCATGTTGGTTTCTTTTGCTGGTTTCTCTTTCCTTTTTTTTTGTTTTTTCTGTTTATTTCTTTTATAAATTCACAATTTAAAAATTTTATTCATGTTTTCAAAAAACGATTTTTCAAAAAATGTTCGAAATTTCCAAGAAATGACATTTTTTAAGATTTTCTAAAATTTAACTTTCGGATTTCTCAAAAAATGTTCGGCCTTCCATAAAATGTTTTCGGATTTGAAAAATTGCTCGGGTTTCAAAATTGTTTACTTTTTCAGAGAATGTTTGAAATTTCGAAACTTGTTTGCGTTTTTTTCAAAAAATGTTGGCATTTTAGATACATGTTCTTGTTCAAATTAAAAAATCACTTTTCCAACGAATATTTGGAATTTTATGATTTTCAAAATAAGTCCCAGTTACAAAAAAGTCCAGAACTAGAAAAACCAACTAAAAAACGGTATTACATCTTTTGTGGGTTAAAAAATTCGTGCTACAGTACAGTCCATACTGTGTCAATCACTGCCGTTTATGCTAAAATGGGCCAACCCATGCTAAAATCCTGTCGCACTCTGTTGGTTGATGCAGTAGCGTCATGGAATTCCCTAGCGGACGCTTATTGCGTCGAACTGTCGGTTGGGACCTCCTATATGACGCATTTTGCGTCATACAGCAGCTCGACGCACAGGGGCGACGCACAGGGGCGACGCACTACTGGGCCGGCCCAATCTGTTTCCTGTCGCATGACACAAAAAAGGCTATAAATAAAAACAACAGAGTGCGACGGGATTTGATCCCACGACCTCACGCAACTGACACCGAGCCCCTCGCCACTACACAAGACAACAACAGCTCACCACCATGGTGCAAAACATTATAAGACCACACAGAAAGCGTTGAAATGCCGCAATTTCCTTATATTCCTTTTTCGAGAAGTGAAGATTTTTTGAAATCCCACATTAAAAATTAAACATGAACAAATCCTGCAAATCCCGAACAGTTTTCCAAAGCGCGAACAATTTTTCAAAATTTTAACCATTTCTGAGAAAACAAACAAATTACAAAAAATGTGAACCTTTTTTCAAATTTCTGAATATTTCCTGAGATCACGAACTGATTTTAAGTGCTGAACAAAAATGGAAAACATGAACATTTTTTACGTTCAGAACAAAAAAGTTAAAACAGAACATTTCCAATGCAAATAAAATTTGAATTATATGCTTTTTTTGGAAATGCGAACAAAATTTGAAACATGGGAACATTTATTGTAAATTGCAAACAAAAATGATGAAACCGCGAACATTTTTTTAAACATGAACATTTTTCTGAAATGATTCACAAATTTTGAAAAAGAAAATATTTTTTGAAATTACTGAACATATTTTGGACATGAACATTTTTATGAAATTGTGAACAAATTTGAAAATAAGAACATTTTTCGAAATTATTTAACTTCTTCGAAACACGAATTCTTTTCGAAACTATGAACAAAATTTAAAAAGAGAACATTTTTTGAATTTCAAACAATTTCTGAAAACGAGAATTGTTTTTTGAATTTCCTGAAGATTGTTTCAAACATGAACATTTCTTAAAAATTGTGAACAAAAATTGAAGATGCGAATTTTGTTTTAACTTTCTTTTTTTCCAATTTCTGAACAGAAAAAACAGGAAAAACAAAAATACGAAAAAAGGAAAGAAAAACAGAAAGAACAAAAAAGAAAAAAATAGAAGGAAAAAAACCAAAGAAAACCCTGTTCAGGAACCTTCTAGAAGGTTTTCAAAACCGGTAAAATCCGGCTGGGAATCTCTGAAAGGTTCCTAAAACCGGAAGCGTTGTTACAGGTTCACGGGCCGGCCTAGTTTCAGCGCTTGATCACCAGCATGTGCGAAAGATCGACAGTTTGACGCAATATGCATCAAATGAGAGCAACTAATTAACGAGCGCTTCTTCGGGAGCCTCGCAACAATCAGCGCCATTTGGCGCGCTCTCAGCCATTCGCCACGTGTCGCGCTCTGGGCGCTCCCTCCGGATTTTGTATTTTTATTTTTCCACACGCGTTTTCTGCTTTTTAAACTGGTTTTTTCTCGATTTTTTTGACGTTTTGGTATTCCACCGGTCTTCCCTAGCTTTTCGAAAAAAATAACATTTTTGCGCAAAAAAATGTATATTTTTCGCGCGAGTCATGGTTTTTTTTTTCACGAGAGGCACGGCCGTGCCTCTTGCAAACGTAAAAAAACGTGTTTTCTATTTTTTTTCCTTTCGTGAGAGGCACGGTTTTGCTTTCGTGAGAGGCGCGGTTGTGCTTTCGCGAGAGTCACGGCCGTGCCTCCTCGGAAACGAAAAAAACACGTTTTCTTTTTTTCTTCTTTCGCGAGAGGCACAGTTTTGCTGCCGCGAGAGGCACGGTTGTGCTTTCACGACAGCCACGGGCGTGCCTCTTTCGAAAAGGAAAAAAACACGTTTTTTATTTTTTTTTCACGAGAGGCACGGTTGTGATTTCATTAGAGGCACGGGCGAAACCTATCAACATGGGATCTAGTTTTGAAGATCTCGACGCGAGGAATCCAACGGCGAAAGTGGTTCGAGATTTGGACGCACGGTTTAAGAGATAAAATATTTTGAATAAACAGATCTACGGAAAAAGGGGAAACTTCCAGGTTGCGACAAGTGGCGCACATACAGCGCGCCACTTGTCGCAACCTGGGAAAGTTGGAGTGATCTTCGCAAGGAGTAATCCTTAACTAGTGATTTCGGCATCAAATAGGATATTCCCGGTTTGCACAGGGATCTCGATCCGCCTGGGCCGGCCCATTTAAATCGTTTCAGCGATCCTGGTTCTGCGAAACTGCTAGAGGTTTCTGGCCGGGATTTTTCCGATTTTGGGAACCTTCTATAAGTTTTCTGAACCGGTTTATCTTTTTCATTTATGGTTTTTCCTTTTATAATTTTTTTGTTTCTTTTTTCCCCTTTTTGTTTTTTCTTTTCCCTGTTTATTTTTTTCGAAACTTTCAAATATTTGTTCGGAATTTCAAAAAATGTTTTTTTACAAAATTTGTTCACAACTTTCAGAAAATGTTCATGTTTCAAAAATATTGAGGAATTTTCAAAAATGTTCTTGTTTTCGAAATTTTGTTTCCAAGTTCGAAAAATGTCCGTGTTTCAAAAATTTCAAAATTTTCAAAAAAAATTCCCGTTTTCAAAATATATTTAGGAATTTCAAATTAGGTTCTCGTTTTCAAAATTTATTCACAATTTTTCTGAAAAATATTCATGCTTAAAAAATGTTCGCGGTTTCAACGTTTTATTTTCAATATCAAAAAATATTCACATGTTTCAAATTTTGTTCGCATTTCCAGAAAAATATAGAAATATGAATTTTGTTCGCATTTTTTAGAATTTTCATAAATATATGTTCTGAATTTGTAAAAGGTTATTGTTTCCATTTTTTGGTCCAATTTTTTTTGGTGATCTCAGAAAATATTCAGGAATTTAAAAACTTGTTTGCATTTTTGTTCTACGTTCATTTTTTCAGAAATGTTCAATTTTTAAAGAAATTTTTGCATTTATGAAACTGTTTGAGATTTGCTAAAATCATTCCTGTTTTTTGAAAAAAAATAGGAATTACAAGAATGGTTCACTTTTCGGAAGAAGTTTAGAATATAAAAAAAATCCAGCATTTCAAAACTGTTCGCAATTTCAAGGAATGTCCCTAAAATGTATTTCCTAATCTCAACCCCCGTTGTGTGTTATTATAGGATCTTGCGCATATTGTGACCAGCAGCAGATGTTTGTTGGATTGGCGAACAGGTCATGGCTAGTAGCCTGTGTCGGGCGAGGTCTCAGGATCAAATTCTGCAAGTCGTGGATTTTTTTCATTTTGCTATGTCGATAGGAAACAGCAAGCGCACGTCGGGGGGCCGGCCCAGGCGGAGGGCTGCCTGTGCGAACCCCTGGCATTCTCCTGCGGGAGCTCCTATACGGCGCTGCAGGCGCCCGTTCGTGCTCCTGGCGCCTGCAGCGCCCCGCACTGGGCCGGCCCATGAAACACGAAGCCTGACGAATGCAAAAGCTCGCAAAAGAAAACGCGACAAAAACTGCAATATACAGGTTTCGAACTCAGTACGTCGAGTTCACGTACAGGTACCCAGCCACACGAGCTACTCGCTTTCTATGATTGGTAACAGAGGCAAAATGCTTAATAACAATGCTGCAACGCTGTTTCATTGCATATTGCACCACTTAATTTTTTTGAATAAAGAACACATCAATTTGAAAAGGCATTAGTGAATTGAAAGGATAAGTTCACAAAAATGAAAAAAGTTTGTGAATTCAAAAAAAGTTCATCGGATTTGAAAAAAGTTCATAGAATTTGACAAAAAGTTCATCAACTTCGAAAAAGTTAATAGAACTTTTAGAAAATGTTCATTGAATTTCAGAAAAAAATCATTGAATTTAAAAAAGTTCATAAAATTCAATAAAGTTCATCGAATTTCAAGAAAAGTTCAACAATTTATTAAAAAGTTCATCAATTTTGAAAAAAGGTTCACAAAATTTGATAAAAGTTCATCGAATTTGGAAAAAATTTCACCGAGTTAGAAAAAAGTTCACCGAATTTGAAAAAAAGTTCATCAAATTCGAAAAAAGTTGATCAATATTTATAAAAAATTATCAAATTTGAAAAAAGTTCATCGAACTTGAAAAAAAGTTCTCCAGACTTAAAAAAGTTCATAGAATTTGAAGATAGTTCATCATATTCGAAAAATATTTCGTCAATGAAGAAAAAGTTCATTGAATTTAAAAAGTGCGTGCATATTTGTAAAATAAAAAGGAAAATAAAAATAGAAGAAACAGGAAAAAAAAGAAAAAAAAGAAAATACAACAAGAAAGAGAAAAAAGGAAACGAAAAGAAAGAACTAAAAGAGCCGATGGGAGAAACTCAACATAGTACGTGTGTTGTCCAGGTGGTTTGCGCAGCTCTTTGTAAACCAAGACATCGTGGGTTCGAGTTCTTAGTGATGCCACCTTTTTCAGTTTTTTGCATAAACAGTGAACGGAATCAATTGGGCCAGCCCAATCGCGGCGGGGGGTCGTCCGCTGCAGGCGCCCGTTAGCGAAATGGCCTATAACGGCGCCAAATAGGATTTCCCTTCTCCTGCAGAATGCGGCAGATAGGATGTCCCACGCGCCATATAGGATATTCCTACTATTTTCGTTTTTAGTCGATACGGGATGGGCTTCAGCCCGTTAGTTTTAAACAAGTGAGCCATGCCTTAGTAAGCACGACAGCAGTCCTGTTGTTTCTTTAGCAGAATGATTGTTGTAGCTTCGATCGCTCTCCCTCTTCATTTTTTGTAGAAATTCCTTTTTCATTTTTCTAGCAAATGCGATGGTGATATTAAGGTTTCGTGTTCGTTTTGATTTGTTTCCGCTGTCCAGATGATTCGTGTTTTTATAGTGTGCTACAATATATTTTTTGCTTTACGTGTTAGTATTTTTTTTCTTGAGTATGCGCACGAGATCCCGAGTGATTCTTGTGTGCACCGATCTTTTTTCTCTCTTTGTGAGTCCCTATTTTGTGTGTGTGTGTGTGTGTGTGTGTGTGTGTGTGTGTGTGTGTGTGTGTGTGAGAGAGAGAGAGAGAGAGAGAGAGATGATGATGATGGAGGATCCACCACCTATATAGGATGCACTTCATTTTTGAAGTGTTGATGGAAAGTTAATCTCTAACATTCTTGTTTTGTTTAACATGTATGTTTTGTGTAATTTATGTGCAAATCATATTAGTGTCTAGAAGAAGTTACATTGTTAAATGTTTGTCTATTGTGGAAAAGTGCAAGTTCTATGCAATATGTGTGTTAGTTTTTTCCATAATTTATTTTAAGTTTCCTTCTTCTTTAGGGTAATACCAATTCTCTTAATTCAATCTACCTTATATATATCATAAATGGTTTTGCATACTTATTTTATTTTTTTACATTAGTTTTATTATGTTTTTTATGCTTAATTACATTTTGGGCCTCTGAGTTTTTTCCTGTATTTGGGACTCTTAGTTTTCTCTTATATTTATGTACGTAAACACTTATTTGATGTTGCAATCGTGTGACACTGTTTGATTTTGTGTCAAAAAGCTAAATGGAATTTATTTTCCGAATTGATCTTCTTGAATCACAATTATTATTAAATTTACACTACTATATGATTTTTTCCCTTAGACTTGTGGGAAATTGCTAGTTCTCTGAAATAACAATAAGGCATCACAAGTTTGCCAGTTATATAAAAAAATTGCGCATGGCAATATCTGCTTTCCTCTATGAATGACCTATCTATTTATTTTATGTTGTGTCGGCACTTTCCTAGCTATAGCACCAACTCTGAGATAAAAGTCATCATTCTTAGTTTAACCTGCATTATGTCTAAGTAACATTAGGTGACACATGAATGTAATGCTTTATACTAAATCATAATATCTAGTCACTGCTTGGACTTCTATGGTGTCTTTCATTTATGTTTTGCTTCACCAAATAGACTAGCGAGATACCATGTTGTCATATTGCATCATGTTCATTTTGATCACGTTGGTGTCTGAGATGATTTATTATAACTTGCTAGTTGGCTGATATCTTATCATGAGAGAAAATAGTTGATAAGCTTTCGTTATTATTGCGGGTATTCTCATAAGATAGGTTTTAAGTGATCATGGACTAAATTTCTGTGCATATACCTAACAAAAGTGTTCGTAAAAGTTTTCTTTGTCAGTTTGTCAACTGAATTGCTATGTCTCAAACGTATCTACTTTATCGTGCACTTTTGCTATGGTTTTGCTCTCTAACTTTTATAATTTGAATAATACTAATTCGGACTGACGCTCTTTCCAGCAAGTTTTCCATGCACTGGTACGTATCGGTGCTATACAAACGGTTTTTAACCCCTTTCCGCGATGGCATTTGGAACCGTCGCTAAGTGAGTGTGGGCGATAGGAGGGTCCTTCCCACACGACCCAGAAACCGTCGGGGATAGGCCCTCCTGGCACACAGGCTGGGGCAAAATGAGCTTGTGTGCGATCGGGCGAGGCATCGAAACCCAATTATTTTCGTTCGTATGTACATCCCACACGGTGAATCCTAGAAAAACATTTCCGTCAGTATGTATATCACATACAATCAATCCAAGAAGTACGTTTCCGTTTTTATGTACATCCCACACAGTTAATCCAGGAAAAACGTTTCCGTTTGTATGTACTTCCCACACAGTCAATTCAGGGAAAATATTCCGTTCGTATGTACATCCGACACAGTCAATTTAGGGAAAACGTTTCCGTTCGTATGTACATCTCACACAGGTTTATGTATAGGCTCGTGTGTGATAGGTGTAACTATCACACACGCTCCGCCTTGATTAATCGTTGGCTTTTATCAACTATATCACACATGATTTGATGAAGAAAACTATGTGGCATTGGTCTATCCATCACAAGCGATTTTACTTCTAGAACCGTTTGCAAAGTTTCATGACCCATTTAGCAGGTTTATTAGTTTACAATTAAGAACTTCAGTATTACGCAAATTCACATTTAATATCGAACAACTGTTTGCCAATTTCATATCAGGCACATAGATATATTTTAACATCACAGTACAATAGCTACCGGAAAACAGCACAGTAAAACATATAGATAGTTTAACTTCATAAGAACAATATTAGAACAATATATTCATTTCCCTAGTCGAGATCATCCAAGAACGCCTTATCCACCTCTGCTTTCAGTTCAGTAAAAACCTGTTTTGCACTGGCCAGCTGGGAAAGTGCCTCCTCCTTCGCCAACACCATCTTAGAAAAGTCTGATTTAAAAAATCTGAGCTCATTCTCCACCTTCCTCTTTTTATCCCGCATCTTCAAATATTCTTCAGCGTTGACGACACTTTCTCTAAGCCTACCTCTGTTCTCTTCCTGATACATGCTCCAGAGCTTTGCTATGCACATCTTCAAAGACTGTGGCCACTTTCGATCAATCCACTCAAAGTAAGAACACTTCCGTTCATCCTATAATATTTAAAACTAGATCAGTAACAATTGTAGGAAAAATGGGTTTATAGCAACATAGAAAATCACCAATATTTATTTTGAAAAACTGAAGGAACATGTCAATTATGACATATCTTCTCAAAAAGATCAATGTGCAAATAAATTAATTGCTACTGAGACAACAACCAAATTCTGAAACATCAGAAGCTATAATTAACTACAACAATGCTACAAGTTCTTACTCATGTACTATAAATAACAAATTGAACATTTTAAGAGGAAGGTAAATATAACTGCAACATCATAGCGACAGTGTTTGGATGACAACAAATTAATACTAACAGGTGTGTACATGCACAAATTTAGTAACATAGAACTAATAGCACTAAGGCCGTCTACTATGTATGCCAAAACCGGTGTAAAGACAACTGTTGCTACATCTCGCACCGGTGCCCTGCACTGGCAAGCCGATGCAGCGGAAAAAAATCAGGGACCCGAACTCCGGAGCACCTAGTTGCTCCAATGCCCAGTTCCTTCGTGCCATAAAGATTTAGTATTTTACTGCTTGGCTGCTCGGATGTGTGAACAAGTTGGCTCCACAAACTACTGAAGCAGTGCCAAATAATATTCTAATGGCACCGCTGATGAGATGGCAAGATTTTTAGATACTAGGTACAAACTGTGATACTATCTTAGGATGCGTTTGGTTGAAGGTGTGGTATGAATGGATTGGGACCGTGACAGTGTCTGAATCACATCTAACAAATGATTTATAACAATGAGAGATGGTCTACCCTTCTCTGCACATGCCAGAAACTTCCTCTCACTGTCCACAGATTCAAACGCAACTAGCTTCATGCATGGAGATTGATGGTGACAACGAGCAGACAAATCATCAGCCACCCCACTCCATTCGTTGCAACTGATGGTCCTAGGGAACTATAACAGGAAGAAATGACTCAAATCTACCGCCGGGTAAAAATCATTCATTCCAAGTCATAGCCCGAGAGAGAGAAGAGAGGCATACCCGGGTGGTGAAGGAGTCTTTGGAGGAGGAGGAACCGCTGGAGAGGTCTTTGAAGAAGACCATGGCGACCCCGGCGGTAGGATGCAAGACGGCGAGAGCGAGGAAGCAAGCGAGGAAGCGGCTATAGCTTAGGAAGGAAGGGGAAAACAGGGGAAATATGAGTTGTGGTCAGGGAAAAAGGGGATGGGGAAGGGGGAAGGGTAGATATTTTGGTAGTAGGCCAAAAATTTCAAAATGTGGAGGGAAACTTTGCGCGCCGTGCCGCCGGACACCATTCACTTTGAACGATAGTGTGGATGGCAAACGATTCTTCTGCTTAATGCGCATGGGATGAGTTTGATAATTCAAATTTTGGTGGAAATTTCACCGGGTACGTCATTGCATAATTAACATCGCTTGCTAATTTGGGCACACAAACGAGCGTACAGCACACAGACCAAACTTACTAAATTGAGCAATTTTAGTAATTAAACAGAGCCATTTCACCTAAACATTGCTCTAACAAAAGACCAGTGATACGTCCATTTTGCATCATGCTTTTATATCAATATTTATTGCATTATGGGCTATTATTACACGTTATGTCACAATACTTATGGCTATTCTCTCTTACTTTACAAGGTTTATCATGAAGAGGGAGGATGCCAGTGTGACGCCCCCGATTCAGTCGTACACTAATCATACACGCAAATGTGTACGATCATGATCAGGGACTCATGGGAAGATATCACAACACAACTCTAGACACAAATAAAATAATACAAGCTTTATATTACAAGCCAGGGGCCTCGAGGGCTCGAATACATAGCTCGATACACAAGAGTTAGCGGAAGTAACAATATCTGAGTACAAACATAAGTTAAGCAAAGAATGCCTTAAGAAGGCTAGCACAAAAGCAACACGATCGAAGAGGCAAGGCCTCCTGCCTAGGATCTCCTAACTACTCCTGGTCTTCGGCGGCCTCCATGTAGTAGTATCCGTCGGCGGTGGCATCTGGCAACAAGGATCCACCATGTAGTTGCATCAACTGGAAAGAAGAAAGAAGGGGGAAAAGGGGGTAGCAAAGCAACCGTGAGTACTCATCCAAAGTACTCGCAAGCATCAGATCTATACTATGTATGCATTGGTATCAAATGGAAGGTTTGTATCTGTGGACTGAACTGCAGAAAGCCAGAATAGAGGGGAAGGCCTAGCCTATCGAAGACTAGCATCTTCAAGTAGCTCCAAGTATCTTGCAGCATGTAGAAGAGTAAAGAATAGCAGTTTATATTTAACAAGCATGTTGTAACATTAATGTCCATAGATCCTTCCTTGACTCCCTGCGAGAAAGCAATCCCGGAGCCACATATCTCAAATATCCATTTGTAGTTGTATAAGATCAGGATATAAGTCTGAACGCCCGTTACCGTGGACACGACTATTAATAGATAATCTTCCCTGCAGGGGTGCACCACGTTTTCCAACACGCTTGATTACTCTGGCCGGACACACTTTTCTGAGTCAATGCACGGCCTAGGAAGATCAACACGTCGTAGCCCTACCTAGGCTCAGCAGAGAGGTCCCCGCCGGTCTACATCCTAAGCACTCCGGGGTCTGGGCCCATCGCCCGTTGCACTCTGGATCGTTGCGCGTAGGGCGATCCAGGCCACCTCCACTAGGGCGCCGACCAGGCCATGCCGCAATGCTGAACTGGACGTCTGACAAAGCTTCGGCTGATAGCACGACACCGAGGCCCATAACTATTCTCACGTGGTGGTTGGTGCATAAAGGCAAAAGGCCAACTCAGAACAAATACCCAAACCATAGTGTATTATTAGTTTGCGGAGACGAGCAGAGACTCACGATCGAAAGTGACCCCGTCGCCCCATCTCGTGGACTTACGACAAGGGCCTAGAATGCCCGGCCGTGCCACGTAACACTACAAAAAAACACATCCGTGACATTTTGGGCCGAACGAAATTTTTTTCTGTCATACATATGACACTTCTATGACGATAATTGTGACAAAACCCGGTATCATCATAGATGTGGTGGGCTCCTACTTCTATGACAAAAAATCATGACAGAAAATGGGCTTTTCGTCCTGGGTGGGCCGGAGACGCAGCTGCATGACATTATTTGGGCCGTCCATGACGGAAAAAACCGTGGTAGAAGCGAGGGGGGCGGGAAATTTCGGGGAGTTGCCGGTTACGGTGGGAGGTCGGGGGCCGAGCGATGCGCGTTTCTCTCGTACACGTACGCGCGTGTGTGCGAGGCGTTGGCTCTAATTGAACCCGAGCGAGGCGTTGGGCTCTAACTGAACCCGAGCGATTGCACTGCAGGCTACGCGTCACTGAACCCGAGTGATCGATCGATGGCTGTTAACTGAACCCGATGGAGCGATTCCTTCTCTACTGCTCTGATCAATTGGATGAATAA
>NC_041393.1:184495801-184511739 GCF_002162155.2 Triticum dicoccoides | reverse complement strand
GAACAAGACCCTGTGGTGTGGACGGCTGGATGAACAGTAGACGGTGGAGGGGTGGCCATGGAGGGGTGGTTGAACAGGACCCCGTGGTGTGGAGGGCTGGATGAACAGTAGACGGTGGAGGGCTAGATGAACAGTAGACGGTGGAGGGGTGGTTGAATAGTAGACGGTGGAGTAGCGCGCGGTGGAGGCTGGATGAACAGGAGCCCGTGGAGGCTGGAGGAGGCCGACGGTAGCCCGTCGAGGCTGGAGGAGGTCGACGATGGAGATGAACAGTATCCCGTGGAGTCCCGTTTTGCGGTACGCCACACCCCTCCCGATGAACAGGACCCCCGTTTCGACCGTAGCGCTCCAACACAAGTCCATTTCGTCCGTTTTGCGGTACGCCACACACCCCCGACCAACAGGACCCCCGTTTGGACCGTAGGGGGTATGTTTCCTCCATTTTGCAGTACGCCACACCCCCCGATCAATAGGACCCCCGTTTCGACTGTAGGAGGTCCGTTTCCTTCGTTTTGCGGTACGCCAGGCCCCTCCCGATCAACAGGATCCCGTTTCGAACATGGCTGGTCGAACACAGGGCCGTTTCCTCCGTTGTGCGGTATGCCAGGCCTCGTTTCCATCGCCTGTTCCGTCCAAGCCCTCCCGATGAACACGACCATGCATTCCGTTCAGACCCAGCCGGTTGGCTCCCCATGAACACGATGATGACGTTGTTTCTCCGTTCTGACCGAACCATGTACGTATGCGCGAGTAGGCGTTCGAGACCCTGCCCGTATGTATGTACGTGGCCGTATTTTCTTTCTTGCACCCTCGCCGCTGTACGTACGTGTACATGCTACGTGCGCGCCTCTACTACGACACGTGCGCGCCTCTAATACGACACGTGTGTGCCTCTACATCGACTAGTATGTACGTACACGTTCGCGACCAGAATGACAACGCTATGTACGCTTCGACCAGGTGGGTCCCGACTGTCACGCACTTCCTTGCCTGTGAAGATGTAGCTGGTGGGTCCCAACAGTCAGGGGGGCGAATCGTTTTGGTTTTTTTTGCCCGGACGCACTTCCTTGCGTGCGAAGGTGTAGCTTGTTGGTCCCAGCAGTCAGGAGGGAAACGTTTTTTTCACGAAATACGGTGGCCCGTCCGGTGGGTCCCTGCTGTCAGGTGGAGGAATCATTTTTTTTCGCATAATAAGAAGGCACTTCGTTGCTGCAGCCGTGGACCCAACTGTCAGCCTCTCGACGTACAGTCCACGTCCGATGGAAGTCGTTCCTTGACCACGTTGACCACGCCGCGCCGAGAGCACCAGGGCGGTGGATGACGGCGAGGCCTAGGAAGGGGACGACGCGGAGCTGGTGAAGACGCAGCAGTGGATGCCCACGCGGAGAGGAGTATGAGTATTCACTCGTTCGGCTGCGGTGTGAGGCTGCGGTTGTCGCAGGGCTTGGCCTAAGGTGGGAATAGTAGGGGGCGGTGAGGCCTCCGCGGCAGCACAGCCGGCCACGGGAGGCAAGAGTAGGCGGCACGACCGGCGCTGCTTTGGGCGGCTGGAGCAAGAAGACCGGAGGTTGAAGAAGCACTACGGCCGTTGGATGGACATCGTACGGTCACTGGAGCTAGAATCGTTCATATTGACTAAGTTGACAAAGCCCTCCGTCCCTGTCAACTTAGTAGGCCCACAAGTCAGCTTCCCACCAAGGTGAGTCCCAGCTAGCAGGGGGAGTATTCATTTTTTGTGCGTAATAAAGAGGCACTTCCGATGGGTCCGAGCTGACAGCGGGGGGAACATTTTTTTCGCGAAATACGGTGGCCCGTCCGGTGGGTCCTAGCAGTCAGGGGGGAAACGTTTTTTTTCACGAAATAAGGTGGCCCGTTCGGTGGGTCCCTACTGTCATGTGGGTGAATAATTATTTTGCGCGTAATAAGGAGGCACTTCCTTGCGGCTGCCGTGGACCCAGCTGTCAGCCTCTCCACGTACAATACTCTTCCGATGGAAGTCGGTCGTTGACCACGCCGTGCCGAGAGCACCAGGGCGGTGGACGATGGTGACGCCTAGGAAGGGGACGACGCGGAGCCGGGGAAGACGCAGCAGTGGAAGCCCACGCAGAGAGGAGTACGAGGGTTCACTGGTTCGGCTGTGGTGTGAGGCTGCCGTCGCCGCAGAATAACAGGGGGTGTGGGTGAGTGGAGGGATGGCCTGGCCAGCGGTGGGAGTAGTATGGGGGCGGTGAGGCCTCCGCGGCAGCACAGCCGGCCACGGGCGGCAGGAGCAGGCGGCACGACTGGCGCTGCTTTGGGAGGCTGGACCAAGAAGACCAGAGGTTGAATAAGCACTACGGCCGTTGGATGGACATCGTACGGTCACTGAAGCTAGAATCGTTTATATTGACTAAGTTGACAAAGCCCTTGGTACGCTCCAACTTAGTAGGCCCACAAGTCAGCCTCCGAAATGGTGCGCCCTAGATGTCAGGGGAGGAATCATTTTTGGGCGGCCGAAGCTAAGAATATCCGAGATTGAAGAAGAAGCACGACATCCGTTGGATAGATATCCAACGGCCACTGCTGCTAGAACCGTGTGTTGACTATAATAAGTTGACAAAGCCTTGCATACGCGTCAACTTATTTTTTTAGGGGACGCGTCACTTAGTAGGCCCACAACTGTGTGACAGAGAACTTATAGCCCATTTACGTTTTGTAAGAATGTACAACCCATTTTTGAATTCTAATAGAATTTACAACAACCTATTTACAGTTTGTTAAAAGTACAACCCATTTTCTAGCTAGGACAACGATTAATAATTTCAACCAACCGTTGAAGACAGAATTCAATAAAATTTCCCACATTTTGATGGGATCTGAAATATTTTTATCCCGAAATTTCTAGTCAGATTAAATATAAATTTGTATTACGTAAAAATCCAATGAAACATTGCGCGCGCAACAATGAAAATTTAAGATTTTCAAAATCCATAAATGATATTTTATAAACTAATTTCGTGTTTGGTGCATTTTTTATAGTAACTGCCTAGTTTTTATAATTACATCTCATTTATTATTTTAAAGCCCATTTTCCTGTTAATCCTAATGCATCCCTCCTATGAAAGATTTGCAGCCCAGCGGGGCGGAGAATAACAAGTTGACGTTGCCTGGGTATTCCTCAAAAAGACGTATAGCTGGGCTAGCCATTTTCATCTTGAAAAAAGTAGTATCTGAGCTGGATATTTGTCCTGGGCTAGACGGGCCACAGCCCGCCCAGTTAATACCCTGCTCTCCTCTGAACAGTAACGAAATCATCGCCAAGAAAAACTCTGCAGTGCTCACGCCTCAAAAACACAAATACTGATCGAGCTGCTTGGTCCCAGCCGTCGGCCGCACCTTGTGCAATTCTCTCGTTTATATTGACTACATAGGTTGACAATGGTGTAGGACCGTGATGTCAGGAAACCAGGAGAAAGCAAAAAAAAAATAGTTGTACATAATAAGGAGGCACTTGCGTACGTACAACTATGGCCCTAGTGGGTCCCTAGTGTCATCCCGTCAAAATAAAGTCATCTCCTGAATCCTCATGTTCGTTGACCATGTTAACAATGCTCGGCGCCACGGCGAGCGCAACAACTCGAAGGACAAAGGAGAGGGCCTCGCGAGCCCTACGGAGGTCTGATACAGCGCCCTCTACTCATTCAGGAAGCCAGGATCATCAAACACCTATGAGCACCTTCGAGAAACTGAGACGACATGGAACGGTAAGGCCGCGCTTGGGAGCTCTGGTTTATTTCAAACCTGTATTAACATACAAGTGTAATTTATTCGTCATCGGAAGGCCCGAGGTTTGTAAGTAAAACCGACGGGTTACGCGTGTAATTTGAGAGACCGGTGTATATTTTACGAGCACTGCTATATGGACGACATTACCAGACGATACATGCACGACGTGTGTATCATGCCATCCATGGGAAAGGTTGAAACAACAGCTAACGACTGGATTAGCAATCGTTCGAGTGTCGTTCAGCGTTTTTATCGTGTGTGAAGTACTTCCGATATTTTACTAGTTGAAATCGACCAACCAAGCGCCTTCGCCCGAGACCATCTACTTTAATTTACAAGCGTCAGTTTTACAAGCGGTTTTGGTTGGAAAACGACGATCCAATCACGGCCTAATATCATGAGTTGGTCAGAAGATCATATGGTTTCACGTCTAACCTACCCGACATGTCGTATAGGCTATGAATGAAACATCAGACGATGAACTTCTTACGCACGGAAACAATAGAAGAGGATGATCTTCTTAACAAGCAAATCACTGGCATTAGATCGACATGCAAAACAATACGAAGCATTATTCTCAGGAGGCACGGTGAACAGCTCGTGATGCCGCATGCCACAACATTCCAAGCTCAACTTTGCAATCAAACACAAGGCCTGGCATTACATAGACAATATTCAGAACACACTCTTAACACAGGAATATCTCAGCAGAGTAACTATTTACTTCTAAACTGAACACAGGAATAGGAAAAAACACTCGACGCTGCTCCCAGCAAGGGCGTCCCACTCAAAAATATCAAATGCATGTCTTCTGGCTAACATCAATGATCAAATTTTGACAAGGTTTTCCAATTCCAATATATTAAACTAACGTCTTCTTGCTAACATCAATGATTAAACTTTGACAAGCTTTTCCCATTCAAAATATGTAATGCCTATGATCGTGTCCTCTCATAGCTTCTTGTACTTGTTTGGGCACTTTTTGCCCAGGGCACTCCACGTGTTGTTAAATTGCCAATGGTCTCTACAGACTAGTCATATCACCGGTGTCTAATAATACTCTGTAAAGCTTCTCGCTCATTCCTTCTGTAATGTACCACAACCAGTGACTGCTTCTTTCTGCAAAGTGGAACGTCCAACTGGACCCAGTAACGCAGTAGCTTGCCTTGGACACATTGGCTCCTTTTGTGCAGTTCAACTAAAATAGAAGTCGGAATAAAACCGAGCTTTAATTTTGATATCCCTGTAATCAACAATAGGTATAAGGGAAACAATTACTGAGAAATAACGGTTGATGACTTGTCTTAATGGGAAACAAAGCAGGAG
This sequence comes from Triticum dicoccoides, assembly GCF_002162155.2. Lineage (NCBI taxonomy): Eukaryota > Viridiplantae > Streptophyta > Magnoliopsida > Poales > Poaceae > Triticum > Triticum dicoccoides. The sequence continues at coordinate 184,506,648 of NC_041393.1, read as the reverse complement.
AGTAGCAATTCTCCATCAGTGTGATTCATTCATATTGACTGAGACATTATCTTAACAATGCCTTGTTTCAACATGTATAAAGAACGACAAAGCAGAAAAGTACCATTCCTAAAACAATGCAACTGATTCATTTTTAAAGAGACATTATCTTAACAATACCTTGGTTAAACATGTAGAAAGAACTACAAAGCAGGATAGTACAATTCCTAACAAGTGTTGCAGTTTTGAACTAAGATTCAGTAGTTAATTAATTCTGAGAGTGGCATTGCTTAATTTTACTAGCAGCATTAGATTAATGAAAAGCATAAACAGTTCTAGGGGAGAGTGGGCGCAACAACAATATGTGCTTCCATCTACTTATAAAGGGGGTGATGCAGAGTTTGTTGTAACAAAGCAACAAGCATCATGTATGGGTTGGTCCCATTTTTGTTCACTACTTAATGGGAAAAGACAGCAATACAATAGCTTCAATTCAACATTTATTTAAAACAGTACCAATTCAGGTAGCTCAACATCTCAAAGCACACTACACAATCATGTGGATGAAGGCCTGTACTGACCTTTCATGAGAACACCAGGATAAAATACGAATCAGCTAACACGAATAGGAAATCCAATCTCCTTTTGTGCAGTTGCACTGAAATCAAGCAAAGTGTTTCGCGTAGCGAAGAAAAATGTCGCAATAGCAACAAGTTGAATAGATATCATGTGGTTGAGACCAAGATCTGAAACAACTCGACAGGAACACTAGAAACAAATCTCGGATCTCCTTTTGTGCAGTTCCACCAAAATTAAGCAAAGTCACCAGTGTGACATTCAAGTTGAACTGCACAAAACACTCTTAAAACATAAGTGTTTCGAGTAGTGAAGCAAAATGTCGCAATAGCAACAAGTTGAATCGATACCCCTGTTTTAACAGAGACAAAAAAGGAAACAATTACTTGCCGATAAAGGAGGATGAAACAAACGATGACAGAAAGAAGCATCTAACTTATCTTGGATGGAAAACAAAGTAGGATAGTAGCATTTCTAAAACGGTTGCATTGATTCATATTAATAGAGACACTCTCTTGAAACAACATTCGTTAAAAAATGTAATTTACTTTTAATAGTGGCATTACTTCAATTTTCCGGCGGTATCCTTAGATTAACAACAACAAAATAGCTGTATGGTACATGCTAGCACCATGTGTGTCCACACGTATAAATGGGTGATGCAGAGTATGTAGCCAAGCAGAATATTTGTGTTGGTCCCATATTTGTTCTCTTTGAACTTTTTTCCTATGTGAGGTCAGCAAATCTAGTCCTGCACAAACTACCCGAACCCCCAGTTTCTTTCCCTTTTCAACAAAGAGATCGGTTCCTTACAGATGTGTGTACTGGGTTACCCCCCTTTTCCCTTTTCGACCAACAAAGCGGCTGGATAGCCAGTCTATACTACTTTTCCTCCCTCCTTTCCTCATTGAACCACGCCCTAGATTCATGCTTCACCCCACCGCACCTTTCTTTCCTCTTTGAACCAAGACCTAGATTCGACTACAGATCAAAAAAGATCCACATGCAGCTAGAGCAACGACGGTTTCAGAGAAACTTATACCTTAGGGTCATCGGGATGTGGCAAGGCGTGCGGTGGGAGGCCGGATCTGCCCACACTACGTACGACAGCGAGGAAGAAGGGGTCGGTGGCCCTCCCACACAGGCGCTGGGTGAAAGAGAACAGTGCAGCCGGTAGTGGGTTGCCTCCCTCGCCGAAGGTGATAGAGTTAACGCTGCACCTCCTCCCCTTCCCGGTGCAACGGGATACAAACGCCTCCTTCACCAGCTGTGAGGGGGGAGAGAGAGAGACAAGAGGCCAATGCAGTATTGTTTAGATCTGGTGAAGAGAGGGTGAGAGACTGTGAATATAGCAAACCCTAGCAAATGAACGCTGAGCCTCTAGCGTGTAACATATATGTATTGCGGCGAGCGTGTGGAGAGTGCAAACCCTAGCGAACAAGCGCTGAGGCTCCCGCTTATATTATATACTTGTGGGAGCTTAGATGTGATATCCTTAAATAACATCTAGATGTGAATTAGAAACTGATTTTCTAACGTACCAAGAAAGAAAACTCGATCAAAAACACGCCCTCGCTTCCAGGTCGCGAGAGTCATTGTGCACACACACATAGACATAGACATGCATATCCGTGTTTACGTAAAATTCCATCTCCATCTCCATCTCCAATCATATTTGTCCAACTGGCACATTATTTACGTTGTTAATTATATACGCAACAATATTAACGTACATCATCTCTTGTTTGCGCACGTCCGTACCGCTGCCACGGTTGGTCCTGACCAACCCGAACCCTCTTCATCACCCGCGCGTGCTTCCCGCCCGAAATGGTCAGTGTCGCATTCATGCCCGGCCAGAGTGGACGCGACCTCTCACTGGCGCCTGCATTGAAGCGGCACGCCGGTCGAGAGAGCATCGTCCGCGCCGCTTCCGGGTGCACGCGGCTGCTCCGTGTTCAAAGGTCGCAATAGCCGGCTACAACATGCATGTAAAAAGTTCTTGGGAGTCCATGCTATAGCTAGCTGTCCTCCCCCAACTCGTCAATCTCTTCCAGTAGTGCTAGTAGTACTCCATGGCGTGATCCATCAACAAGCAGGCGGGAAAGTTATCGTATACTCGGTTTACGGTGAGTGGCATGCCGAGCGGCCGTGTGGGGTCGAGCCATGGAGGAGGGTGAGACACGAACACGGCAGACGTGATTTAAACGTTGGTTTTGCTCGATGGCGTGATCCAACGAAACGAAACGTTGGTTTCTCTCCGTTTCCATTTTTCTCCGGAAAACGGAAACTTTCCACTCCATTTTCATTCCTATTCCAAGGTTGCCCCGTTACAACATTCCATCAAATACAAAGGAAAACTAACACGCATGCCGATGCATCTCAGTGATTCACAGATCATAGCCAATATTTACTTCACAACTAAAGAAAAAAGTTGTGAGAGCGTGTACGAAAGAAAAACTACTGATGGGGTCACTACGACTTAAACCCTAAACCCTAAACATGATTTAATTCCCTGGCCAGGTAGAACCTGTCGAAGGAAAGACGGCTGGCACCCTTGGATCATACGATGCTTTTGTGCAGTTCCACTAAAATCGACCTGAGCATCCCTGATGGCAAAGATATTGAAGAAGTGTGATTAGAATAATAGTACTGGCACTAGTTCATGAGACATAAACTCATCACAAGTAGAAGCCGGTAGAAGTAGAGAAAGATCGACATGGAGATGGAGCTATGGCAGTGGAGCAAGCCGGCTCCAAAAGGAAGATGGACTACCTGGGACGTCGGGCTGTACCTAGAAGGGCGGTTGGGACGCGACATCGGCCCATACCGCGGTGACCCCCGATTGGGACGCACCGACTGTGGGTTTTCTCCCTCACCGATGTCGACCGCGTCCACGCAGAACATTGTTCCCTTCCCCCAGCTATGGGATCAGGCCCGTCTTTCTATGCTTGTGAAGAGAGCAACCTTAACAAGCAGGCTTGTAGCTTAGGCTCCTGCTAGTGTATATATAGTGGTTTTCTTTTTCTCTCCATATCAACCATTTTATATTGCGTACGTGTCATTCAAGAGTGAAATGATGGTTGCTTCTTCCGACTAACTTACTGTGTGATTTGACTGCTCCTTAGTGCCCCCTACACGTACTCCCCCTACGTGTATGCAACAGTCACACGTACACATGGACGCAAAAACACGCGTGACGCCCTAATGCATGCATGTCCAAGCACACGACGGAACACACACGGTCACGCTAAGTGCTCAACATACACGTGCATGCACACACATACTCAGTCAGGGTGAGCTAGTGACCCTATAAACACCGGAATATATATATATATTGAGTGCAATGAGCATATTATGAAGTCCACTGACCGTATTTTTACAAATATACAGTGACAGACATTGTATTTATCTCGTTTGAAATTAATCCATATTAACCGGAGAGGAGGCAGTGTGGACTAGCATTACTTGCGTGTGGTGGCTCGCAGGACAAGGAGAAACTTTTGACTAATGCAAGCTCTCCCTCGCTCAGGCGGTGGACGTGCAACAGTTAATTCGGTGTCAGATTACCAGAAGCATACACTATACTATTAGTGATACTATTGTTCGACTTCCCGAATAGGCGAACAGCCAAGCGCAAAGTTTACTAGTACTAGTACTACTAATATAGTCTATAAAGGTATGTACTATACTAGTACTAGGAACCGGATGGAGGAGCGTCTGCACTCTTATTATAATTTTAAAATGTGATAAAGCAATCTTCAACACATTTGGTTCTCTTCGAGGGTTCTCGCATGTGATAATGTAAGTTGATTGCATGGAACACTCGCCACAACTCTCGCTTAATTCTGGCTCATATCCTGTTACAAATAGTAGCGCTCGGTAATATTTCCTCTTTTTTTTGTTATTCAGCATGTAAACAGGTCAGCAAACCTTGCGGCGCATCTTCGTGCGAATCGTGCTTGCTGCACTTTGAATGTGGCCGAGAGATGGCTTGATGAAACACCTCGCTTCCTACTTCTTTTTTTGCGGGGTACCTCGCTTCCTAGTGACCAGTGTCTTGGCTGATCGTCCTAAGAATGCTTATATATGAATAAAGCTCTCTCATTTACCCACAAAAAAGATTAAGCCATATTAACCGGAAAGGAGGGAGTATGGACTAGCACTACTTTTTGGTGTGTCCCGTCAACTCACAGAACAAGGAGAAGCTTGCAGGAAAAGGTGAAGCTCGCTTACGCCTTTTGACTAATGCAACCTACCCTCGGTGGACATGCATCAATCCATTCGGTGTCAGATTGTCAGAGGCATACACTGTAGTACCCAACATGCAGAGTACCATCATTGTTCGACTTCACGAAGAGGCGAAGAGCCAAGCTCAGTAGTACGAGTAGTACTACTACTAGAACCGCATGGTGGAGCATTTGTACTATTTTTTTTCTCTGATAAAGTACACGTTTATTCCGGAGAAGGGCGGAAAACGGCAGCCCAACATGTAATGAATGATATCGATCAACGAACCATGCTCGAATATATCTTGGCCTCCATGCAAACCCGTCTGTGCGTTCTCGCTCCTCGTCTCTCTCAAGGAACGGCAGGTTGGCTCTTTGCCGTCAATTGAGATTGGTTTGCTCACACTCATGTCCCACATGTCAGTTATATGCCAAGAGGACTGGCCATACGCGTACTTGGTTTTGAACCTTCATACTACTCCTCCCTCCGTCACAGTTTACAGGGCACGCTTCATTATGATGCATTTCTCTCAATGCATTTCCACCACCAGAGAGACTTTAGACGCGTTTGGTTTAATGCTCAACTAATTAGGGCGTGGTAACCGCAATCAAGTCCACAATTTTCTCTCCATGTACTCTGTACTACTCCTACGGAGTGGAGTAAGTGCATGCATGTGTGTACCCGGGGTGGAAGCACTGCATGCATGTGTGTACGCATTATTCCCTCTAGTAATAGACGCCGTGCTATAACTACCAATGCTATTTTTCAAGCCGATCGCTAGTCGCCTTGGTCCCACAGATCTTTTTTCTTTTTTCTGAAGCGCCCTGTATAAACAGTGACGGATGGAGTAGTATGAGCGGATTCAAAGAAGAGCGTATTGATGGTTGCTTCTTCAGAGCAACTTACAGTGGGAAAGGTGGGGCTTATGATTTGACTGCTCATTACTCACTATTAATGCGGCGCAACGACCGGGCTGAGTCTCCCATGCGGTTGTGCACTACCCCCTCGGTTCTTAAATATACTCTGGAGTATATTTGTCTTTCTAGAGATTTCAACGAGTGACTACTCAAATATTTGTCTTTTTAGAGATTTCAAATGGACTGGCACATACAGATGTATATACGTATTTTAGAGTGTAGATTCTTTCATTTTGCTCCATATGTAGTCACTTGTTGAAATCTCTAGAAAGACGAATAGAATATTTAGGAACGGAGGGAGTACACATACGGAGCAAAATGAGTGAATCTACACTCTAAAATATGCCCGTTTGAAATTTGTAAAAAGACAAATATTTAAGAACGAAGGAGTATAATTTTTTGCATGGCACATGGACCCGGATGATGAAGAAACTTCTGGAAATGCTATCAAGCTTCCATCATTTGTTTACATAATTGACGTACTATACAAATAATTTTCCAGCGAGACATGAAATTGTACAATGGTGTGAGCTTTCAGCTTCTGTTCCGCGTGTCTTGCCATCGATGATCTTTTGGAAACAATAAAAAACTAACTTCCTTGCTAATGCATGTCAATTATTAGCAGATCAGAGCTAATAATTACATCACAACTGAAGACAGAGTTGTGAGAAGGTGTTAAATTAAAATTGATCCATGCTTTCATTGGCAGCAACGTCCCCCCAGCTCTGTCTAAATCAACAAGGCATGTTGGGAAAAAAAGTAGCTGTCTGGAGCATGCAACATTCCGATCATTTTGTGCAGTTCCACTAAAATAGAGCTGAGCGTCCCTATTCCAAAGATATTAAGTGTGATTACGATAATAGAGGACTGCTGATGAAACAATAAACACATAAATAGAAGCCGGTCACCTTTGTAGTCTCTCTTAAGACTAACTAGTTGGAGAAGATTAGGCTTGGAGTTGGATGAGGAGGATAGAGCAAAACCAATCTCCCTTTGTGCAGTCGCACTGAAATGTAGAGACGTTGCCCATGTGACATTTTAGTACAACTGCACAAAACACTCTTAAGAAAAAAGTGATTTGTGCAGTTCACCAAAAGGTCGCAATAGCAACGAGGTGAAATGGATAGCCCTGTTTGCAAAAAAGAGGTAGAAAGGAAACAATTACTGGCCAATAACAGTTGATGACACATGCGACGACAAAAAAGAAGCATATTCCTTGCCCTAAGGGAAGATAACAACATGGTTGTGTTTGTCTAAAACGGTGTGAGGACGAGAATGCAATATGGAAAGTACGCTGGACGAGCTACGTTTTGGGCAAAGAACTATGGAAGATCCACATGCAGCGACGTGGGAAGACGGGCAGTGGAGCAAGGACGGAGGGGATACCTGGAGGTCGTCGGGATGTAACTAGGTGAGCGGTGGCGGGCGGAATTTGCGAGCAGGTGGCGTAGGCCCTGCGGCGCCGGAGCTTGGACAAAGAGAACGACGTGTACCGTAGATCGGGACATGCTGCCTCGGTGCCGTCGAACGGAGAAATGATGCACTTCCTCCCTTTCCCCCGGCGGACGGGATGCGGCCGGATCAGTGACCAACTGTGAGAGAGAGAGGCCACCGCAATCCCTTTCCCCGGCAGACGGGATGCGGCCGGATCAGTGACCAACAGTGAGAGAGAGAGAGAGAGAGAGGCCACCGCAGCCTTGTGTGAGATACTCTGAAGAGCGACAAACCAGGCACGCAAGGCTCCATTGTATATAATGAGCGGACTACCTTTTTCTCCATAAAAATCATTTTATATTTTGTGTACGTGCCATTGAGCGCTATAACTTTATTTAAAAATAACGCGGCAACGCGTCAAGTCGAACTTTGTTTCGTGCAGGTGTGGTACACGACCTCCCTAGGTAAACAACCGTTACAAGCGTTCAAATTAGCACGTGGGTTGCCATTTCGTAAAGAAATCAGCTCCACCGTGTACCCGCGCGGGTGTGGCTGGGCACGAAGCGTGAGTACGTGCACGATGCACCTATTCTCTTCTTGTATACGTACACCACCTACGTGGGGTTGTGTGAGAGAGATACAAACCAAGGGAGATATAGTGTGTGGGTTCTTGAGAGTTTTTTTGGGGGGGGGGTTCATTCAAAAAATGTAACATATTCAATGTGTGTGAAATAGAGTCCTGGATATAACATATATATAGATGGGGCGATCCACGAGAAGAGAGTGGAGGTATCACCGGCTTGAGGTGTCCATAGAATCGAAAAGAGGGATGATGTGTGTGTGTGTGTGCACCCGCGATCGATAAAGAGTGCCATCGAATTTGTGTGTGCCCATGTCAAAGATATAGAGTGGCTGGCCTACTGGAACGTGCGAGGGGACATGTGCAGTTTGTCTCTGTGGCATGGATACCTACCTGCAGCGCTCGACTATCGGTGTGTGGTGGGGGAATAGGAAGGCCCAATTAACTATAGAGGTACAATGGCTGGTATATGTGTGGAGGAGGAGAGAGACCTACCTCATATATTAAGGAAATCGATCTGCCTCATGTATTAAGGGAGATCGATCGACATCCATGCATATGTGCAGGAGAGGAATAAGGTTGGGAGAGAGACAGAGGTAGAGTGTTGGAGGGGGTGGTAGTGGAGTTGCTTCTAACAAATGGTGGGATAGGCTTGCTAGACAAACGGAGGGCATGCCCGCAATATCAATAAGAGAGGAGATGGCTGCTTGTTGTCTGTGCACGTGCGTGTGAGAGACGGGTCAGGAGTCTTGCACGAATGATGAGGGGGGACGATGTGGCTATGGTAAGCAGACATAACTACATAGGAAGATCAATCGCCCTTTGTTAGCGAAAGGAGAGACATAACTTGTGAGGTACGTTGATCGATGGGGGGGGGTAGTTAAAGTCGATCCAGGTATATGTTGGGAGATCGATCGGTATACATGCATGTGTGTGTTAGAAGCAAACGAGGCACGAGGAGAAGGATAGAGATAGAGGGATGCATGTAGGAGGTGGTATGAGAGGCATACTATATCGAGCGGGGAGGAGTGTGCGAGTACGAGAACGATGAAAAGAGTGGTGGGAGTGAGGCATGGACGGTGACAAGAGAAGAGGGGAAGCTTGTGTTTGTGCTAGGCACACCTGGCTAGAGAGGCATATCGATCCATGTGTGCTGTAAAGAAGGAGCTGGGGGGCCTACACACACCATGGGTGAACGACCTAAAGTGAAAAGACAAATTTGCGCGATGGAGCTAGAGAATGCTGAGGGAGGGCGAGAGGGATGCGGGCGTGTGCATGCACAAGAGAAAGTTAGCGCTAGCTACAAATATAAGAGGGTTGTGTGGGTGTAAAAGACGAATAGAGATCATATATACTTCATTATAAAAAGCGAAGCCGGATATTTGAAGAATTTATCATAGTGTTTTAATTCGAGGCATGTGTGAATATATATAACGGTGATACACATGGTGTGTTTATGAACATGTTATACTACATTTAATATATTTTATCTCTACTCTTATGAAAAAACGGAGTTGTTGATGATGGTGTGCCTGCCATCCTGCATTATAGGCCGTCCGATTTATATCTAGAGGATAGCAAGGAAACTATGATGGTTGAAGTTGGCAACAATAATGATTGTAGATTCTTATTGAAATAGAGAAACAAATTCAAATTTAGTTCGAATTGCAGTGGTAGTATAGACATTTGGAATGCACAAAAATGTTGGTATGAGTAGGTTACATGCATTATACAGCAAGCGAAAAAATTAATCGGACATAACATGGATTCATACTCCCTCCTTCCATCTATATAGGGCGTAATGAGATTTTTAAGACCGCCTTTGACTATTGACAAGATTAATAGTACATGACATGCACAATGTGAAAATTATATCATTGAAAGAACCTTTCACAGACGAAGTTAACGGTGTGCTTTGTGTAAGTTGCATGTCATATACCATTGCTCTAATATTTGGTCAAAGTTAGCATCGAAAAACGCATTAGGCCCTATATAGATGGAAGGAGGGAGTAGCTTTGAATAGCATTTGTATAGTAAAACGGGGCAAGACTCTCTCTTTGTGTGGTGTGAATAGTTTTATTTTTTTTCATTTTCTTCTTGGTTGAGGGAAGTGCGAATTGATTTGGTACGTACAAGTACAATATTACTACATGTTAGGCTTGTCCCTAAAATTCAACCCGCGTCTTGTTATATCCCGAAAATTCAGATATTGTGCTCCCAAAACTGGCGCCTTCACAACCCACGCCTTGCTATCCCGAAATTACAACGCGCGCGAAAACTCCCTCCCGCTGCCAAATCCCGACACCCGAAATCCCCCTTCTAACCCTGAGCCGAAAGGGCCGCTAGTTCAAATCGGTGGGGGGTACTTTTGTAACACACCCTACATTTTGGACAAGCGCGTCCCTAAGTCATGCTTCACCCCCTCCCATCGCCCCCTTTTCGCCATTCAAAATCCCAGGCCGCCATAACCTCTCCGCTCCAGCTGCGAAACCCCACCCTCCTCCGTCCGCCACGTCACCGTTGCCCAGTCGGAGCCTCTTCCCCGACGACGTCATCCACCGCAACAGCTCGACGTCCCTCGTCCACCTCCCCGGATGAGGATCCGTCGTCCATCTCGTCGTCCAGCCGATTCAGCCATCCCATCCTCCACCTCCAAGGAGCTGCTCTGACGATCGCCTCGTCTATCACGGCTTCTCCATGCCCATAGTGCCGCGTTAACCTGCTCCACCAGAACCGCAGCATCCTCACCGACTCCTCGGACGAAGCCCAGGCTTACTCGGCGCCACCAAAGAGGTTGTACACTCATCGCATCGCACCTTCTCCTTAACTCGACCTCCTGGCACCGACGGTGCTCCATCCCACACCCCCATGGAGCGGCTACCTTGAAGCCGGCGCCGCGGGCGACATCTCCACGGCGGCTCTCCCCCAGTGCAAGGCCCCTTCGGCGGCGGCGACCATACCAGCCAGATCTGCTGCTGCTGCTCTGGCTCTCGCTCGCTCGCTCGCGCTGCTGCTGCTGCTCCGGCTCTCGCTCGCTCGCTCGCGCTGCTGCTGTTGCTCTGGCTCTCGCTCGATCGCTCGCTCGCCCAGCTGCTACTGCTGCTCTCCCCCTCGCTTGTGCTGCTGCTCTAGTC
>NC_041393.1:184481770-184495640 GCF_002162155.2 Triticum dicoccoides | reverse complement strand
GGGGGCTTGCCGAAGAGGTACCCCACTATCTATCTTAGGGTTCAGGGTTGGGGGGCGGGGTGCCTAGAGGGCTGGCCGGGGCGGCGGTGGCGAGTTGTTTTGGGGCGGTGGGGCGGCGCTTGGGCCGGCGGTTCGGCCGGTGGTGGCTGGCGGCTCAGGGGGGTGCAGGTTGAAGATGAACTGCAGGCCCTCCCTAAACTACATGTCAAGTGCCTCTCTGCTACCATTGCATTCAGTTTCGACAGTAGCATTCAGATTCCACAGTAAATTTCAGTTTCGACAGTTAAGTTCAGAGTCAACAGTTTTTACCTCATCTATTGTAGTCAGGTGGTTTTTGGTGATGTTAATTTTACATCCATTTTACATCATCTATTGGAGATGCTATTAGAATCCCACTTGAGATTGATGATGTCTGTCTTGTGTTGCTTCAGCCTTGACGTCTTACGGCTCACCGGAGCTGCTCCAACGACAGAATGATCCATCACAATAGAGCAGTGCCCTGGACGCTGTCTACAGATTCCTCAGATCTTCCTCCACACCTCCGACAACCACCTCTGCCTCAACTGCTTCAGCGACCAACCCAATGATGCTGAGGTCGATACGGCTACGACAAAGAGGTTGTACACTTGTTGCATCACTTATTACTATACATTCACGTCGATCCATTAGGGCTATTTTGGTTCAATGGAAAAACATAGCAATAGGGAATTTTCCAATGGCAGTCTACTATTCAATTATTCATGCATTTTGTTGAAAGGAATGAAGCAAAACATCCACCTGGACCTACTTTTCAAAATCCTATGCATGAAAACAAGACCAAGTGCATTAGTGCCAGAATAACATTCTAACTGTACACGCTTTCATATGGTTTCTCTTTATTTTGGCCATGTTTCTTTGCATTCCTCTGCTCTTCCAATTCTTGTAAACCAAACACCCAAGTTGATAGAAATCCTGTGTTTACAAATGCTCTGTTTACCATGTGCATTTTCCTATCCTATTCCGGTGTTTTTCCTATCCCTGCATTTTAAGAATCATGCAAGACAAATGAGCCCTTACAGAATTACTTCAGTTACAGGTACGTGTCGAAGGGAACTTTGTGTGGTTTGTCTTGCTCCTGCCGCGACGTCGTCCACCTCACCTGAGCTGCTCCATCGACAGAAGCATCCACCAAACCAGACATCACGACTCCTGGCCGTCTTTCGCCGCCTCAGATCTCCTTCCCTGCTGCCGGCACCCAACCCAACGGCGTCACCATCATCGACTCAGTAGATGAACCTGAGGAGTACATGGGTTCACAAGAGAGGTTGCACTCTTTTGTTTCTGCTTATGTTATGCATTGCTTAAACTTACCCGCTACTTTATCGTCCTGTTCAGCTCTTGGACTCCCAACTCAGGTCCAAATTAATGTTCAAACTTGAGTTCTAAATTAGTTGTGGGGCACATATCGAGGCAACAATGAATAGTATGTCTGTCTAATATCTGGTTCACCTAGGGTATGCCTATGTTGTTCATCTTGGGTGGGAAACAAATAGTAAAGCAATCATCATCTATCTTTTTTATTAATTTAAAGCAATCATCATCCCGCTATCATTATTTTTGGATCCATCCACTGGTTGTTACCATCACTCTAAATTTTTGCATGCTCTCCTTACATAATCTCACCATATTTTTTCGTATGCATGTCAGATATTGTACACAGTCATGCTGAACATGTAGAGAAAAATAGAAGAGTTTTGTGCGGCAATACAATGTCATGCAGACATCGCTCCATGGTGGGTTCAATGGCAAACCCTCCCCACCCCTCTCCAGATTGTAATCCAAAGGAAGATATCTGTTTTGAGGCGGATTCAGACGCCGCTGACCACTCCTATTTACCCCCCAAGGTGTTTGCTCTACCTTGGCATGATGATGTTAGTCATATCATGCATATGTTGCCTTGCAGTGCCTACTTTTGACATCATATATGTCATCTGCTTAGTTTAGACATGTTCTATAATGCCACCTGTTTAGTTTCTATATCATATATGGGAATTATGCAGTCTCATGTCTTTTAGCCAGCCATAATATATGTGAAATGTGCAATGCCATCCTGTTTAACCAGGCATCATATATTTGAATGATCTCTTGTTGGGTCCTGATAGCTCCTCAGAGATGGATTCAGAGACAGATAACCAGTCCTATTCCCCTACTGAGGTGTATGCTCTAACTTGGCACGGTTATACTGCTCATATCATGCATACGGTGTCTTGCATTGCATAGTTTAGACATCATATACACAATATTGAACACCATGTTCTTAGTTCAGACATCATATCGAATGCCCTCTGTTTAGCATATAAATCACATATGTGAATTAAATGATGTCATCCTGATTACTTAGATAACATGTAGGTGAATTATGTCATGCGATCCTATTTAGTTATTCATCATATCTTTGAATTATGTTATGCTATGCTATCCCGTTTAGATAGACATCATATATGTGAAATTATGTCATGCTATCCATTTTAGTTAAAAAATATACATGTCAACTATTTCATGCCCTCTTTTTTCCACACTATCTATTGCATCTCTCTCTCATACAATGTCTGTACATTCAACTATGTTTCCTGTTTATCAGCCATTTGAATTGGAGCGGGTGATGCCAGTATCTAGCGGAATAAAAATACGGTCTTCAAATAAAACAGTGCTACCTCTTGGTGGAGATAGCACCCCGGTTGTACATGCACAAGAACCAGCCCTACCACACATAACCCAAACTCTCGCAGATTGTACCCCTACTGTGATGGATAGAGAACCAGCTTCACCCAATCTAACCCCAACCCCAGCCGATAGTAACCCAGTTCCTGTTGACACAACACCATCTCCACCACAGAGCTCCCAAACAAGAGCAGTTAGTAAGGCAGCTCCAGTGCCCAAAGGGCCAGTACTATCACGGCGAACCCCAACTCCACCAGTTAGTACGCCTATTCCTGTGGAGGAAGCACAACCAGCCAGTCGTAGTTTAGCATCTATCGCATTTGATGTTGTTAAATCGTATGTGCGTATCTTCGCATCTTGGAAATATTATACAGAAGATGAAGGAAAATGCCAGTTGCAGGTGTTTGTCCAGGAGTTATGTGAAAGTAATGTTATTCATGGCAATTACTTTGCTTCGTCCCATACATCCTACCTCCATGATGGTTATAATACAACAAAATTTCCCATTTTTCTCTATAGAGAAGGACCGATTTGGAAACTCAGGATGAGGTAACCTGTGCTAATACCTCTACTATCTTCAAGAATGCTTGGTGGCAGTATCGGAATTACCTGAAGAAAACGTACTTCACCGGTAAAGAAACCCATCAAATTCCCTTACGTTCTCCTGAGACACATTTACTGGACGATGAATGGGAATGCCTTGTTCTGTACTGGTCCCGAACCAAGAACGTGGTAAGGTCTATGAGCTCATTTTCTATTTTTAAGTATTATATTCTTGCGTTTTACTGTACTCTGTTCATGTAGAACAAGTGCCTAAACCTGAAGAACAACTGTTCTAATTTAAGATTCCATTGGTATCATAGTTCAAAAAAGCGCTAGGCGTTAATTGTGCATTTTGCCACCGCCTTGCACTTTACTGACCAAAGTGCATGCTTATGCGCAGTTATGCATAGATTAAGCGTAGTTATGCGCAATGCGTTTTGCCAACACCTAGAGCCTAGGCGCGCTTAAGCGCTCGCTTAGGCGCGCCTTTTTTTTAACTATGATTGCTTTTCTCTTGTATCACTGTATTTACTGATACAAACTTATTTTTAAATGGAAGGATCCAATCCAAACTCCAATGGCACAGCAGGTATGTTCATGCATGTTTCTTTAACAGGTTTGCTCTTATCAATAGCTCTTTTGATTTCAATTTCAATTGTGTATACATTTGACTTTCATATCATGCACATTACTAGCATCACAACAGAGATAATAGTGTTGTTGTACATGTAGACCCGTGGTACCCATCTGAAATCTTGTTGTGCCGTGTAGTTTCCCACGCTTTGTATTCTTTCACTGCTGCTTTGTCTTGAACTGATATGATTTGAACCATGTCTCTATTTCGATTTGGCAAGACAATGTAGTGACCATAGGACATAGATATATGTTTGTTTGATGCTTTTATTATGTACTAGTACTTAGCAATAGAAGACTTGGTAGTTTAATCTTGTCCACCTTACTAATGAACTGGTTCACCAAAATGAGTTTCATATACTAGTACATGCTAAACTTGTTATGTGTCTGCTTGTTTCTTCTTTTAGAATGCTGACAGAATATTGGGGAAGAGTGCCTTATTAAGCAATGGTAAAGGAAGTAATGCAGATAAGGTTCGGGATAGTGACACATCCTTGTTGGTCTCCAACAAAGCTAATAAAACAGCTAAGGAAGACTATCTTGAAGACAGCAAGACAATCCCAAAGTCCTGTCTTGGTTTAGTGTTCGAGTTACTGGCCACTACCGCATGCACAAGCTATTCAAACTCACTGTCTGAATCTGTTCGGTTTCTTGAGTCTCAACTACAAGCTGAAAGACATCGATCAGCTGTGCTGCGACAAGAAGCGGAAGGGCTGCGGAAGTCCCTGGAGCATTCAGATGCATACTTTCTGGTGCAACATCAAGCGTTGGAGGATTTTAGCGCCAAATAGGACAAAGCTAATCAGCTTGCTAAGCTTATTGCCAACATGGTGGATACCAAGGATAACGTTTCTTGAGCTCTTCTGAAGTTGTTTCAGTTATGCTCTTGTTTTGCTGCCGCGTTTATTTGCACTGGTGGCCAATTTTGACGGCCAGTGTATGTAATATGCTGCTTTGTTCCCTATATTTGCACTGGTGGCGAACTTTGATGCCCAGTGGATGTAATATGTGTAATAGCGGTAATAGGCTAGCCTTAATTGCTTGCTTATTTATTTCCTTATTGTCTTGTTTAGTTGTTTGCTTGTAGTCACTGCAGTTCTTTTTCTGTGTTTCTCTAGTGGCCACAGTAGCCTATTTTTGGTAACTAGGCCAAAATAATCATGGCAACACACGGACTATTGTAACCATGGGCCTCCTGCAGGCCATATGATCCATGGGCCTTCGTTCGGCCATAGGACCATTGGCCTTCTATACGGGCCGTAGGATCCATCGGCCTTCTATATGGGCCATAGGGATCAATGGGCCTTCTACGGGCCATAGGGTCCATGGGCCTTCTACGGGCTGTACGATCCATGTGCCTTCTATGGGCCGTACTATCCATGGGCCTCATACGGGCCGTAGGATCCATGGGCCTTCTACGGGGCGTATCATCATTTCGCCAATCATGGGTCGTACTATTCGTGGACCATAACGGGCCGTTAATAGGCCGTATTTGATAAGTCTATGAAAACAGCCCAACGGGGTTTTTTTGACATGAAAACGGCCTAACTTATTAACGGTCCGCAAACGGGCCGACTGTAACGATGGGCTGAATTTGGCCCACAAGCAGAAAATGACAGTAATGGGCCGTATGTAACCGAATGTTGCAAGTGAGCCCAAGAATCAATGGGCCCTGAGAAGGCTGAAAGATAACTTGGGCTGGAAACGGCCCAATGGAATAACGGGCCGTTAATGGGTATAAAGTGATACATTGTTCATTACGGGCCAGTTTCACCACAGGCCGTTAATGGGCCAAGAGTTACAAAGGTCCTCATATGGGCCGAAAGAAGTCATGGGCCACACATGGGTCAGAAGTTAAAACGGGCTGAATCATATAGGACGGCCCAGATGACGCTACTGGGCCTAATTCGGATAGGGCGTAATGGGCCCTGGGTTAGCGGGCTGTAAATGGGCTCTATGTGAACAGGCCGTTAACAGGCTTTCCATGGGCCGACCCGCCACCTTTTGACCAAGTCAAACGGGCCGGCCTTTTCATAGGAATGGGCCTTTGTTGCGCCATGCCATGTGTCGCCGTATCATAGGCGCCTTCAGTCCAATGAGTGGATGCCATCTGTCCCAACGGTGGGCCGACACATGTTTCCTCCAGCCAATGATGACTTTACACGTGGAAAATCCCCATTGGTCGGGGCTGTTAACGGGTTATCGGATCCAAAACCCGACCCGATAGCTTAATAGCGTTCCGTTACGGTGGATGCCACGTGTCGGTCACCCTTGACAAAAGCACTTCTGTGACACGCGATTTATCGTCATGGAAGTGGAGACTTCCGTGATGATAATTTTGGTAATGTCATGGAACACTTCTACGACAGCACATGTATGACTATCTTGATTCTGTCATAAATTTGTCATGGATATACATGCAAGACAAAAAACGCGACCTACTGTGACAAACACGTATCATCACGGAAGTGTATTTTTTGTAGTGTAACCATCTTGCGGGTGCTCTCCGGGCCCGCCCAACTTTCACCAAGGTCTCAAGTAAAGTCAAGGTAACCGTGTGTCCAAACATCAAGGGGAAAACCTCGAGGAATCACCCTCGGTGGATTCCACTCAATGTAATCATCACGGTGAACGTAAGAGGGACAACCCTCGAGGTTCACACTTGAGGTGTTGAACGACAGAGCCGTATCGGGAATGGTGAAAGAGGAAATCACCCTCGATGACCACGACCGAATAGCTACACTACAGAATTATCATCAGGAGTGCGTTATGAGGGATCACCCTCGGCACTCGATAGTAGCTCTGCAAAGTAGAGCAACAAAAGGGGCGTGATGTGATGTGAGGTGTCGGCTCTGGTCGTCGATCACGTCGATCGAGGCGTCGATGATGAAGCAGGGGCAACAAGGACAAGTGGGGGTCACTGATGGATCACTAACCAACCTATACTAAGCAGTTTAGGATAAACAGGTAGGTAACAATAGCAGGTACAAAAGCAGGCTATGCATTAGAATAGGAGCAAACAATAACAGTAGCAAAATCTAATGCAAGCATGAGATAATAGAATGGGCGATATTGGGATGATAGAAGGGGGGGCTTGCCTGGTTGCTCAGACAAGAAGGAGGGTCGTCGTCGATGTAGTCAATCATAGGGGCATCAGCAGCGGTCTCGGGGTCTACCGGAGAGAAGAGGGGGAAGAACAATAAATACATAGCAAGCAGGAGCATAACAGGACAACAGACAAAGCTAGACGTGTTCTAACACAGTGCTACATGATACCAGTAAAGGGGAACAACATCCGGGAAAGTTTTCTCGGTTCCGGACGTCTGTCAGAAAGATGAACCGGAGGGGAAAGGTTGCATGTTCGCTATGCTAGGAACATGTGGTGGATGAACGGACCGTGTGTTCGGATTCGTCTCGTCATTCTGATCAACTTTCATGTAGAAAACTTTTTCATGCGAGCTATGGTTTATTTTCTATGATTTTTCAAAGATTAAAACAATATTCTGGAATTTAGTTTTAATCCTAGATAAACCAGAATATACCTATTCTAACCACTAGGATCTAGCCCTAGTGGATGAAAAGTGGGGTCCATGGATCTAGTCAGCATGCACAGTCAGTAGTTGACTGGGTCAATATTAACTGGTCAAACAGGGCAATGGGGCCCACTGTCATAGACTAGTTTAAATTAAGCAGGTTTAATTATACTAAATATGTTCATTAGGCTAATTAATCAAAGTTAATTAATTAATTAATCAGTTAATTAATTAATTTAATGTATATATTTTTATAAACATTTTTATTTCAGGGCGTGGGCCCGCATGGTCAGTGGCCCAAAGGGCCTCACGGGCGCTGGGCGGAGCGGGGGCACCCGTGCCCAAGGGGCGCTACGCCTGGGCATGGGGTGGCCACCGGCGACGGAGGAGCCCGCCGGGTAGGGTGGCGAGGTCGGGACGTCAGGGAGCGATGAGGTCAGAGGCGGAGTGGGGCCTGCGTGGCCGGAGGCGGGAAGGGCCATGGAGGCGCGGTCGGTGGCCACGACCGGCCGGGAAGGCACGACGAGGCGGAGGGGGCGGGACGGCGCCGCTGGCGGACACTGTCGGCCAGGCGGGGTGGCTAGGTAGTCGGGCGGTAGCGGGGCGCGAGCGACGGGGAGAGAGGAGAAGGGGAACGGGTGGCGCTCACAGCAGACCGTAGAGGAGCGACTATGGGCTCGGGGAGGTCCGACGAGGTAGGGGCGATGATGGCGAGGTCCTGCGGCGTTGGCGTCGCTGGGGCGCTGTGGCAAGGCGGCGGTGACGAGGCCCTCGAGCGGCGGCATCACGGCGAGGGCGACGGGAGGTGTTGGGACCAAGCCCTAGTTCAGATCGGGGGGGGGGGCATGACAGCGAGCAAGAGAGGTGGGGGTGAGGGAGTCTTGGATTAGGGGGTATCCGGACATCCAGACTATATACTTTGGCCGGACTGTTGGACCGTGAAGATACAAGACTCAAGACTTCGTCCCGTGTCCGGTTGGGACTCTCCTTTGCGTGGAAGACAAGCTTGTCGATATTCCCTTCTTTGTAACCGACTCCGTGTAAACCCTAGCCCCCTCCGGTGTCTATATAAACCAGAGGGTTTAGTCCATATGAGGACGATCACAACATTCATAATCATCATAGTCTAGCTTCTAGGGTTTAGCCTCTATGATCTCGTGGTAGATCAACTCTTGTAACACTCATATCATCAATATCAATCAAGCAGGAAGTAGGGTTTTACCTCCATCGAGAGGGCCCGAACCTGGGTAAACATTGTGTCCCTTGCCTCCTGTTACCATTAGCCTTAGACGCACAGATCGGGACCCCCTACCCCAGATCCGCTGGTTTTGACACCGACATTGGTGCTTTCATTGAGATTTCCTCTGTGTCGTCGCTGTAAGGCTCGATGGCTCCTTCAATCATCAACGACAACATGGTCCAGGGTGAGACTTTTCTCCCCAGACAGATCTTCGTGTTCGGTAGCTTCATACTGCGGGCCAACTCGCTTGGCCATCTCGAGCAGATCGACAACTACGTCCCTGGCCATTAGGTCAGGTTCGGAAACCTAAACTACATGACCGATATCCACGGAGACTTGATCTTCAACGGATTCGAGCCTATGCCAGGAGCGCCGGACAGTCATGATGAGCACGGCTTAGACCTGCTGTCGGACAATGCTCGGGATATCGCCCCTGCAGGAGCCCCGGACCTAAATCCGGGGAAGAATGCATCGCCCGAGGACGGGTGGATGGACCCCGCCCCGGAGGCCGCACACCCATCGGCGCTAGAGCCAAACACAGACTTCACCCCCAAGGAAGCCTGTGACACCGGACCCCCGGACTCGTATCCGGTTGTAGGTTCCAGTCCGCGCACTCCTGAGCCCGCCGAATTCGGGTGGGCTCCGGTAATGGAGTTCACCGCTGCGGATATCTTCCAGCACTCGCCCTTTGGCGACGTGCTGAACTCGTTAAAGTCTCTCTCATTGTCAGGAGACTCTTGGCCGAACTATGTCCGACTCGAGCGGTAAGCAGGTGACGAAGGAATTCGTTACCCACCCACCACCCACTTCATAGCCACTGTCCACGACGTAACAGACATGCTTGAATTCGACGCTGATGACACCGACGGTATGGACGTCGGCGCAGGGGACGATTCAGAACCACCACTCATGGGGCGCTGGACTGCCACCTCATCATACGATATATACATGGTGGATACGCCTAAAGAGGACGATGGCGACAAACCGGAGGATAAAACCCCCGGACAAAAGCCAAAATGACGCTGCAGGCGCCGCTCCAAGTCCAGCAACAGTAAAAATAGCAATAACAATGGTAGAAAGATCGACACCACAGTCAACTCTGAAGGCAACAACGACCATATGGACCCAGCGATGGAGCAAGATGAACCAGGTCACGCCAAACATAGCTCGGAGCAGATGCCCGATCACAATGATCCCGAGGGACGAACTCATCAAACCGCCCCGGGACAAGAGCATAGTCCGGATGACGATGCATTCATCATTCCGGAGACACGCTTGGAACGAGATAACCTCCACAGAAGGCTTATGGCCACTACGAGAAGTCTGAAGAAGCAGAAGCAAAAGCTTAAAGCCGCACAGGAAACGCTCAACCGCAGATGGAATAAAGTACTAGACACTGAAGAAAAGTACGGTGATGATCGCCAAACAAAGAGCTATCCAAAGCGCAAGCTGCTACCAGAATTCGACGACGAGGTCGTTCCACTGAAGAACAATACGACCAATAGGCCGAACAAACCACTTCGAAACCGCAATGGAGCAGCTACCGACGATGCACACGATTTACGTGAGCTGCTGGATAAAAAGGCTGGCGCGACCAGGTCCATCTATGGATCTAGAGGACACGCCCTGGCACAGGACTATGGTCACCAAAACGATCAGACTGATCGGGTGCCAGTTCGGAATCAGTACCGGACACATCAACAGCCGACGGCATGCCATAACACGTCCATAAACAGGGGGGCTGCTCACTCTCTGTGATTCACCGAAGAGGTACTGGACCACAAATTTCCACAAGGTTTTAAACCTGTGAACATAGAGGCATACGACGGAATGACAGACCCCGGGGTCTGGATCTAGGATTTCATCCTGCATATCCACATGGCTCGTGGGGACGACCTCCACGCCATCAAATACCTTCCCCTCAAGTTGAAAGGACCAGCTCAGCACTGGTTGAAAAGCCTCCTCAAAAATTCAGTCGGAAGTTGGAAGGAACTCGAGGACGCTTTTAGGGAAAATTTTCAAGGGACCTATGTCCGACCTCCGGACGCTGACGATTTAAGTCATATAATTTAACAGCCCGGAGAGTCCGCCCGCAAGCTTTGGAACAGATTCCTCACTAAGAAGAATCAAATTGTCGACTGTCCGGATGCCGAAGCCCTAGCGGCCTTCAAGCACAGTATCCGGGACGAGTGGCTCGCCAGACACCTCGACCAAGAAAAGCCGAGGACAATGGCAGCCCTAACAAGCCTTATGATGCGCTTTTGCGTGGGTGAAGACAGCTGGTTGGCCCGTTGAGGCACCAGCGACCCAAGTACATCCGAAAGCAGGGATGGCAACGGGAAGCCACGGCGCAACAAAAACAAATGTCAAAACAAGGAAGAAAGTCCGGACAACATAACAGTCAATGCCGGATTCAGGGGCTCTCGACCCGGTCAACAAAAGAAGCCACTTAAAGGCAGCAAAGAAGGACCATCCGACCTGAATAAAGTCCTGGACAGACTGTGCCAAATCCATGACACCCCCGAGAAACCTGCGAACCACACTCATAGAGAATGTTGGGTTTTTAAGCAGGCCGGCAAATTAAACGCCGAACACAGGGGAGGGGAAACGCCAAGTGAAGACGAGGATGAGCCTCGCCAGCCGAACATTGGGGGACAGAAAAAATTCCCACCAGAAGTAAAAACAGTAAACATGATCCATGCGACTCACATAACCACAAGAAGGCGCGAACGCGCGCTCAGAGACGCGTATGCTATAGAGCCCGTGCCCCCCAAACTTAACCACTGGTCGGCCTGCCCGATCACCTTCGATCACAGGGACTACCCGACTAGTATGCGGCACGGAGGATCAGCTGCCTTGGTGCTCGACCCAATAATCGACAGATACCATCTTACTCACGTCCTCATGGATGGCGGCAGTAGTCTTAATCTAATATGCCAGGACACTGTCCGCAGGATGGGGATAGACCCGTCCAGAATCAACCACAGCAACACCACATTTGAAGGGGTGATACCATGCGTCGAAGCCCACTGCAGGGGCTCCCTCGTTCTAGAGGTGATATTCGGCTCCCCAGGCAACTTCAGAAGCGAAAAACTACTCTTCGCCATCGCCCCCCTCCAAAGTGGTTATCACGCATTGCTTGGAAGAACGGCCTTTGCCCACTTCAACGCAGTACCGCACTACGCCTACCTTAAACTCAAGATGCCCGGTCCACGCGGTGTCATCACCGTTAACGGAAGTACAGAGCGTTCCTTACACACAGAGGAATATGCGACGGCTCTAGCAGCCGGACTCTAAGCGGCCTCTAATACCAGAAAGCATGGTTGGTTGTTAAGACCACGGACACGGTTAGATGAGTCCGGCAGCCCAGATAAATCTGATTCGGGCGCCTCATATGTAATCCCATAAAGGACACCAGGGGCTATAAATTTTTAAAGCCCAAACTCCCGGATTGACCTTATTAACAGACCAATGTCTTACACATTTACTATCCATTAGTGATAGCCAACTTTTCGCACACTTATGTCATACTCTTCTCCATGAGTTTTTCTTTTACAGACACCAGTCGTGCGACACCCTCCCAGGACACGGCACAACGGGGACAAATGCACAGACATGCAGCAGGGCCCCACTCAAAGGTTTCTATTTATATTAAGCCCCTGTGTAAACATTCTTTATTGTCTCTTGTTTCTTACACATCCCATGGGTACTACACCCGCAGAGGATACTGCCGTTATTGGCATTTCACCACGACAGACTAATGCACGTACCTGGGAATACATGGTTCATAATAAGGGGCGTTACTCAGCCCAGTAAAGTCCAAATACCTTCGAGAGTGTTCGGCGTCACGAGTTTGGCCTTATATGCATCAGCTCCGAATCATGTCTTTGGTCAAATGTTGGGTTTGCCCGGCTCCTGGGTTCGCTACCTTACATCCCGTTCTTATCGGCTAAGGCGGCCAAAGGAGAACTATTGTGATTGTGCCCTGGTTATTTCGAATGAGCACCTCAGTAGAGAAAGCCGAAAACTGACTGTCATGATATAGCGAGAGACTGTTCAACCACTCGAAGACCTATCGGAATCTTTAGGATCCCTCCGCACTTTAGGATCCCTCCGCATTAATGAAGGAATATTTCCCGGTCATGTACACATGCACCCCGTATTCGGATGCACGCAAAGGTACTAGGGGCTACATAGTAGCCCCACCGTCAAACTCCTATGGCTAAGTGAAAGTGTTATAGCTATATAGTCCGGTTGCCTAGTTCGACGTGCGATCACCTCCTTAATAGACCAAGACGTTGGAACATGTGTGATTACCCATACTTTTCGTGAACACCCCCGCATTGTATGCGTGGGGGCTGAAGCCAACGACTGCTAACTTTCAGATTACACATATACATAAAAACGACCGCACGGGAGGCACAATAACACTTCCGGGCAAAAAGTATTAATATTTGCTCCATAATTAAAATAACATTGTTTTTACAATGACAAGATTTGTCACTCGAACATGACATTCTTCGAGCACTGAGCGTCTATTAAGCGAGCGCCTTCTACTACCTGATCCAAGTAGTGCTCGGATGGATCTTGGCCTCCCGCCGGATTCTAGGTCGCAATGATGGTGGCCTCCATATCTGTCCAATATGCTTTAACGCGGTCAAGGGCCATTCGTGCACCCTCTATGCACGCCGACCTCTTCCACTACAAAAAAAACACACATCCGTGACATTTTGGGCCGAACGAAAAAAAATTCTGTCATACATATGACACTTCTATGACGATAATTGTGACAAAACCCGGTATCATCATAGATGTGGTGGGATCCTACTTCTATGACAAAAAATCATGACAGAAAATGGGGTTTTCGTCCTGGGCAGGCCGGAGACGGAGCTGCATGACATTCTTTGGGTCGTCCATGACGGAAAAAACCGTGGTAGAAGCGAGGGGGAGGAAAATTTCGGGGAGTTGCCGGTTACAGTGGGAGGTCCGGGGCGGAGCGATGCGCGTTTCTCTCGTACATACACGCGTGTGTGCGAGGCGTTGGCTCTAACTGAACCCGAGCGAGGCGTTGGGCTCTAACTGAACCCGAGAGATTGCACTGCAGGCTACGTGTTACTGAACCCGAGCGATCGATCGATGGCTGTTAACTGAACCCGTTGGATCGATTCCTTCGCTACTGCTGCTAACTGAAGCCGATCGATTGGATGAACAATGAGCATTG
>NC_041393.1:184457345-184481288 GCF_002162155.2 Triticum dicoccoides | reverse complement strand
TCGACCATAGCGCTCCAACACAAGCCCATTTCGTCTGTTTTGCGGTACGCCACACCCCTCCCGATCAACATGACCCCCGTTTTGACCGTAGGAGGTCTGTTTCCTCCGTTTTGCGGTACGCCACACCCCTCCCGATCAATAGGACCCCCGTTTCGACCGTAGGAGGTCCGTTTCCTCCGTTCTGCGGTACGCCAGGCCTCGTTTCCATCGGCTGTTCCGTCCAAGCCGATTGGCTCCCACGCGTTCCGTTGCCTCCCGATGAACACGACGCATTCCGTTGCCTCCCCATGAACACGACGCATTCTGTTGCCTCCCCATGAACACGACGCATTCCGTTGCCTCCCCATGAACACGAGCCCTCGCCGTATGTATGCGCGACTAGGCGTTCGAGACCCCGCCCGTATGTACACATACGTGGCCATATTTTCTTTCTTGCACCCTGGCCGTTGTACATACGTGTACATGCTACGTGCGCGCCTCTACTACGACACGTACGTGCCTCTACTACGACACGTGCACGCTTCTACATCGACCAGTATATATGTACGTACAAGTTTGCGACCAGAATGACAACGCTACATACGCTTCGACCAGGTGGGTCCCGACTGTCAGGCAGTTCCTTGCGTGCGAAAATGTAGCTGGTGGGTCCCAGCAGTCAGAGGGGCGAATCATTTTTTTTTGCCCGGACACACTTCCTTTGCGTGCGAAGATGTAATTGGTGGGTCCCAGCAGTCAGGAGGTGAATCGTTTTTTTCCTGGACGCACTTCCTTGCGTGCAAAGATGTAGCTGGTGGGTCCCAGCAGTCAGGGGGGCAAATCTTTTTTTTGCCCGGACGCACTTCCTTGTGTGCGAAGATGTAGCTGGTGGGTCCCAGCAGTCAGGAGGAAACGTTTTTTCACGAAATACGGTGGCCCGTCCGGTGGGTCCCCGCTATCAGGTGGAGGAATCATTATTTTCCGCGTAATAAGGAGGCACTTCCTTGCTGCGACCGTGGACCCAGCTGTCAGCCTCTCCATGTACAGTCCACGTCCGATGGAAGTCGTTCCTTGACCACGTTGACCACACCGCGCCGAGAGCACCACGGCGGTGGACGACGGTGAGGCCTAGGAAGGGGACGACTCGGAGCCGGGGAAGACGCAGCAGCGGATACCTACGCGAAGAGGAGTACGAGGGTTCACTCGTTCGGCTGCGGTGTGAGGCTATTTTCGCCGTAGATTAACAGGGGGTGTGGGTGAGTAGAGGGATGGCCTGGCCAGCGGTGGGAGTAGTAGGGGGCGGTGAGGCCTGCGCAGCATCACAGCCGGCCACGGGAGGCAGGAGCACGCGGCACGACCGGCGCTGGTTTGGTCGGCTGGAGCAAGAAGACCAGAGGTTGAAGAAGCACTACAACCGTTGGATGAACATCGTAGAGTAACATGAGCTAGAATCATTCATATTGACTAAGTTGACAAAGCCCTCCGTCCCCGTCAACTTGGTAGGCCCACAAGTCAGCCTCCGAGTATGCTGGGTTCCAGCTGGCAGGGGGAGTATTCATTTTTTATGCGTAATAAGGAGGGACTTCCTTGCGTGCGAAGATAGCTAGTGGGTCCGACAAGTCAGCGGGGGGCATGTTTTTTTCGCAAAATACAAAGGCCCTTCTGGTGGGTCCAGATGTCAGGTGGAGGAATCATTATTTTGCGCGTAATAAGGAGGCATTTACTTGTGTGCGGCCGTGGACCCAGCTGTCAGCCTCTCCACGCACAGCCTACTTCCGATGGTGTCGTTCGTTGACCATGTTGACCACGCCGCGCCGATCGCATCCAAGGTGGTGGACGACGGCGAGGCCCCGGACAGCAACGGGCCGGAGATGGGAAGACGCGGGAGTAGAGTCGCAGACGGAGAGGTGTACGAGGGTTAAGTGGTTCTTGTGCGGTGTGGTTCGGCAGTCGGTGGAGAAGAACATGAGGTGTGGAGGGTTGGAGGGATGGCCTGGCCAACGGTGGAGTAGCGCTTCATAGCGAAGCGTGCTAAGCAGAGCTGCTAGCAGCAGGAGGCGGGAGGTGGTCCCGGCAGCGCTGGAGGAAGAAGACGAGAGATTGAAGATGGATGCTGGCCGTTGGATGTAAATCCAACGGCTAACATGTCAGAATCATTTGTTGAATAAATTTACAACAACTTGCGTTGGCTTCGACCTATTGACCCACATTTCAGCCTCCAAAAATGTGGCACGTATTCAACCCATTTTTTCAGAATTTACAGTCTTTTTTTTGCGCAGTAGAATTTACAGTCAGTTTGATCTTTTTTTTGAATTACAACCATTAGTTGGGCTGGGTGAACAATTAATGTAGCTTTCATGCGGCCCATTTATTTTATTTCCTAAAAAATTACAGGCCATTTGCACTTTATCTAGATACACAATTTTGCTGGGCTGATTCTAATTATAATGTTGGGTTGGGTCAGCAATGTTATCAAAAAATAAAAATATAAATATATTTAAATAATAAGTGATATTATTACATTCGTCCTTAAATCTTACCAAGCTTTTGTACACAATCACTAGGATTTTCGTGCCAAAACAATCCAGGATTTTATTTGTTAAGAAATTATTTTTATAAGTTAATAAGATGTGGGATATTGTTTTCTTACATATGTAAGTATCTGTTAAATATATGATGACAATAAAAATAATATATACTAACATATAAAATAATTTAAATATTACTCCCTCCGTTCCTTGATATAAGGTGTATAGTTTTTTGAGAAAAAAACCAAAATATAAGGTGTGTTGTGTTGCAAACCTCGTTTGGATATTTTTTTAGGGATTTGATTACATTTCCTTATATCAAGCAAGCTCCTCTATTTTCTCATGTCAATTAGTCAGGTGAAATGTCACCCAAAACTTGTGAAATTTTCCCTCCATGTGTGTTCTTTAATTTCCGTGCCAAAAACTATACGCCCTATATTTAGGAACGGAGGGAGTATAATATAGTTAAAAGGGAAACATAAGTTGTACCTGGCGTTCCTATCCTTATATAGAAAAATAGAACAGACCGATGCGTTTGCTTCAAAAAAATACATAAATTGGGCTGCCAAAAATAAAACCTCGGATGGGAGGTCCATAGGCCGGTCGATACATGACGGCCCTAAGAAAATACAAACAGGCCCTCCCATCCGAGGTCGTGGGCTGCGCATGTTAAAAATGGAAGCCTAGACTGGGCAGCCCAAAACCACGTCCAACACTTGCCAAAACTTCGTCCCTCGTTTTCTCTGTGTTTCACACACTCAACATTGTGTGGGCATTTTGACTGTGCATCATATGAAGATGTGCTATGCATGAATATTGATCAGCATGATGTTAATTGGCTGGTAGTTCCATTTTCGACCACGAATAAAACTTCCAACATGATGTTAACCCTGTTTGAAAAGGGCGTGTTAATATAAATGCTCTGCCTCTGAAAGTTGCAGTTTCTTATCTGAAACTGAACTTGCAGTTTCTTATCTGAAACTGAAACTTGCAGTTTCTTCTCGTCTGCACTTTTATACTCCTATGAAACTACATTTTTTAAGTGCTAAAAATAGATCTCTAGAGTTCGTAAAATTCTTCATATGCTCAATACTGCAAATCTGAAATTCAAAAGACATTCATATCTAAAAGTACTCTCAAAATACACAACACAAAACACAATTCACAACCTGCAAATACTGACAACCCTAAGCTCCTCCTGACAATTAACAACCTGCCCGACTATTGGGCTGGGGGGCAGTCCCCTCCTATTCCTCGGCGGCAGATAACAGCCCCGTGAGACGATGTGAACAGCGAGGGAGACGATGGCGGGGAAGCATCGTCGGGCCAACTGCTTTTCTCCTCTTGCAGTTGGGTTCGTTCGACGAAGACTCCACCGGCTCGCTCTGGCAGGACACCCTCACAAACGGCACCCTATAGATGCTCGATCCTTCAATCTCTGGT
The DNA here is from genome assembly GCF_002162155.2 of Triticum dicoccoides. Classification (NCBI taxonomy): domain Eukaryota; kingdom Viridiplantae; phylum Streptophyta; class Magnoliopsida; order Poales; family Poaceae; genus Triticum; species Triticum dicoccoides. Next base: position 184,477,341 of record NC_041393.1, on the reverse strand, counting down.
GGATGCTCCATCTGGGACCGATACTCCCACCATCGCTCCCTCACGTTCGGATTTGGTGAATCTGTTTGCTCCATGGCCCAGAGGAGCAGCTCTATGTACTCTGGCGCGACTCCCTCCGGGAGTATCGCCGCCTTTTTGCTCTGTTGCAGATATTTGGCCATGGATGTCACCGTCGCCGCTAGTTGGTCCTTGTTGTCAAACCAAGACTGTATCTCCAACATCCTAGCTAGCTTCACAGGGTCGCCGTCTGCGATCCTCATGTATCGGTTGTACTCCTCCATCGATCTACTTCTCCGTAGCACCTTCACTCGGCGGTGGTGGTTTTTGAATGGAAGAGGAGAGGAGCGGCGCTGGTTTTGGATTAGAACGGGAGAGGAGCGACGCTGGTTTTGGACTGGAACAGGAGAGGAGGGGCGGTGGTTTTGAAATGGAAGAGGAGAGGAGCGGCGCTGGATTTAGATTGGAACACGAGAGGAGCGGCGGTGGATTTAGATTGGAACAGGAGAAGAGCGGAAGAGCGGCGCTGGTCTTGGAAGTATTTTTTTGTTGTTTTGCGTATTTTGGGTCAAAGTTTGACCACGTACTGTATGTGACAAGCAAAATGTGAATGCATGTCACCAAAAATTGTATCGTTTGGTTCGTATCTGAATGTACTTTCAAATTATATTATTTTTGCAACGTATAACATATATTTTATGTGCGAAAATCATGGTCAATTATGACCCAGAATAAAAGGGAGACTTGTTAATGTGGGGTCGCTTTCTTAATTGAAGGGTAAATTGATTTTGATTTTGATCCAGTCATAGCGCGCCAGCCCTCTCGCCCAATCCTAAATCGCTGCCGCACGCTCCTCTCCCTCTTCTCCATTGCAAAACCACCTCCTCTCCTCTCCATCATCTCCATTCCAAAACCACCGTCTCGCCTCTCCCTCTTCTAATCTTCTCCATTGCAAAACCACCTCCTCTCCTCTCCATCATCTCCATTCCAAAACCACCATCTCGCCTCTCCCTCTTCTGATCTTCTCCATTGCAAAACCACCTCCTCTCCTCTCCATCATCTCCATTCCAAAACCACCTCCTCTCCATCATCTCCATTCCAAAACCACCATCTCGCCTCTCCCTCTTCTGATCTTCTCTCCATTGCAAAACCACCTCCTCTCCTCTCCATCATCTCCATTCCAAAACCACCTCCTCTCCTCTCCCTCTTCTCTATTGCAAGACCACCGTCTCTCCTCCCATCTTCCAAAGCTAGCACCGGACCACTCAGAACGACATCTATGGAGAGGATGTAGCAGCGAATCAGGCAGATCGCCGGCGGCGGCTAGGCAAAGGTAGCCAGGTTGAAGGAGATCCTTAGTTGGTTTGACAATGAGTGGGAGATTTCGAGGACGGTGCGGGCCATGTGGCAATATATGCGAAAGAGCGAGACGACGGCGATGTACATGTACTCCTCGGCGGCAGTCACGCTGCAGTCCTCTGAGTTCATCGAGTATCTCCTATGGGTGATGGAGCAGACAGATTTGCCGAGGCGAAAGTCAGGCGGAGGTGGTGGGTGTACAGGTCGAAGGTCGAGCACCCAGAGGATAACGAATCGATCGAGTATGGTGTGCCATTCGTGAGGTTGTAGAGCCAGCCAGAGCCACAGGGGTATTCGTTCTCCCACCGCAAGAGGAGGCCGGATGGCGCGATGTCGCTTCCCCGATGTTCTCCATGGTTCCCTCGACGCTCTCCTCGTTTCAACAACGGTTATAGGGTTTAGGTAAGCTTCGCACTAACCTAATCTTCCACCTGCTCATGCTTACAATCAGTGTGACAGCTAATGAAAATCATGCTTACAATCAGTCTCCGAGTACTACGCCAATCACCCTAAAATAGCTCTGGACCTTTGGGTCAAAGTTATGACACAGTGTAAAAATAATGAAAAATAGATTGGTGCTTCTTTCAGAAAAGAGTACTCCCTAGAAAACTGCCAATATAAGCTACTAGTATTTGGTTAGAGGATTTGTTGCCAAGAAAGATCCGTCCACATAGAGCGCCACACATCCCACTGGTTGTGGTGGATGCCAATGCATGCATGCAGCATGGTTGGTGTCGGTAATTTTTACTTGGCACACCTCGCACTCTGCATATATGCCGGTTCCATACGTACATTTGTGTAGTTCCACCAAAATGTAGCTGAATAACCCTGTTTGCACAGATAATGAAAAAGCGTGATTACATTATAGTGGCACTAGTTGATGAAACACACAAAATAAATAGAAGAAAATATTGCGATAGTATCATAGTATGCTATGCTGCGAGGGCGAGATGGGCCCTGCGACGCCTCATATGGTACGCCTCATACTAGACATCGTCCCAAGTCTCCCAGATACACCTTCTACCAGTGATGAACATCAGTGTACAGCAGTAGTACAAGGAGGCGCCTTGAGACATTCAAATCTCTATTTTTGTACATATCAACTAAAATTAAGCACCCCAGTTTGCAGAAACGCTTAAACATTAACAATGGTACTAGTTGATGAAACATACTTTAACAAAGAGAAGCACTTTCTTTATCTACATTAGAAATGAAATGATAGAGATGACACTCGCTCTATTTTAACTGTATTATTACTTCATTTTATTAGTGACACTAGGGTCGAGCAGGTGGCAAACGAGGTGTACCGTGCGTCGCAAGGATGGAGGCCGGGGGTGCTTAGACTGGGATGCTGAAGCTGGCTCTTTTAGTCACCAACATGGATGATTCAATTCATGGGACCTTTTGGTGCAGTTCACCTAAAATGAAGCAATGTCCCGTGAGCTAGCAACTTTTTCTTCAATTTTTTTTTAAGAAAAGGGCTCCAGCCCCGGTTCCATTTCCATCAGAAAACGAAACCCACAGAGCTTCTTCTTCATTAGTTGCAATAAAATTGAGCAACATCAAGGTTGGTTGTGAAGCTCCTAGAATGCTCAACTATAATTTGGATATCATTTGTGCAGTTCAACTAAGATCGAGCGTGAAATGTATATCTCTGTTTGCACAAAAAAGGTGGAAAGGAGGGTGACTAACAAGTAACAAGTGATGAAACATGCATCAAATGAAAAGAAGCATGTTCCTTATCTGAATGGAAATCCTACAAGGACAGTAGCAATTTCTAAAGCAGTGGCATTGCTAGATATTAGTGTGGGCATCAGGATTAACTATGAAAACCGTTAAATACGACATTACTTTGGGCACGGGAGAGTAGGCGGACCAGGACAATTGCATTTCTAATGAAAATAACCAACTTATCTTAATGGGAAATTTTAGCAGGACATGTAAAGAAGTGCCATTGATTCATATTACTGGAGGCATTACATTGAAAACAACATTGGTTTAACGTGTCCTTACTTTTAACAGTGCGACTGCTACATTTTACCAGTGGCATTACATAAGAGTGGCTCAGGGCAACAAACATCAGAACAGGATATCTGGGTTGGTCCCATTTTTGTTCGGTATAGCAACCTTATACTGTGTGAGGCTAGCAAATCTTGTGCTGGACTTACTCTGTTGACTTGTCCCCCAGTCCCCACTTTCTTTCCTTTTTCAACCAATAGATCGGGTTTATATTGAGTTTGTACTGCGTTTCCCTTAATTTCCCAATTAGACCTAGAGACCAGTTGGATAGCCAGTCTCTGCTACTTTTCGCCCCCATTATTTCCTCTTTCAACCAAGTCCTAGATTCAGGTAACAAATCCTCCCCCACCCCCACCCCTTTCTTCCTTGTTTGAACCAAGTAGTACTAGATTCGAGTGCATGAACTAGTTTTACCTCTTAAACGTAAAAAAATTAGGTGGTTTTCAAACAGCCGATCGATCCTATCTACGAGGGGCCTGAGAAATAGTAAAAGTTACAAATGCAGCGACTTCAGGAGCTCAGGAAGTAGAGCAAGGCCGGTTTCGAAGGAAGTTATACCTGATGGTCGCCGGGATGTCGCTAGGTGGGCGGCGGGAGGCCGGATCTGCCCACACTAGGCAGCGAGGAAGAAGAGGTCGGAGGCCCTCCCTCGCCAGCGGTGCTTGGGAGAGAACGGCAAGGCAGGCTGATCGGGACGCGCCCAGCAGTGGGTAAGAGCCGTCGCCGAGGACGACCGCGTGAATGTTCCACCTTCTCACCTTCCCCAGCGGAGAGGATCCGACTGGATTTGTGACCAGCGGTGAGCAGAGAGAGAGAGTGTGGCCACCGCTGTCATGTTTAGATCTGGAGAGGCCGAGACGGTGTGAAGAGAGCAACACTAGCAAGCAAGCGCAGAGGCTCCTGCCTATATAGTGGAGTAGTACTTAGTTTTCTTTTATCTACCAGAGCCGGCTTGACCTCGTCAATGACTGTCGAGAAGTCTTCATGCACGTGGCCCGGAGGCGCAGTTGTTGTCATTTTGATCTGAAGCGCCGGATTATAACATATAACACGAAAAAATGCCACATGACAACAAATCATAACCTCACTGCCCAAAGGAGACAACATGAATCCCGACGGACAAACTAGACGAGGAACAAAGCTCAAATTAAAGATAAACTCGTAGAAAATGGGTCCGTCGATAGATGTCTAATTAACATAGCCGGCTTGACCTAGATGGCAGCCGAGTAGTCACTGTTCGTGCATGTGCCCCCAATGACTAGCCCAACTCAGTTGTCGCTGTTTAACCCTCGCAGTGATCCGAAGCACATGACACATAATTTTGCAAGATGACAAGAAACCTTTTTTAGATTTCTCACCACAACTACAGCCATGTACAACACAGCCTGCATGATATGTAGACGATAGCCAATCCAGGCGTGTCTACTGGAGTCTGGTCACATGCATGGACGAACTGATCTTCCATGTCTTACAGGGATCATTCAGGCACCAACGTAGTACAACACTTCTCTAGTACTATCGCTCGTCTCCCTCTTCTATTAAGTCACCCGACTTGCGGGGCTAGGGAGTGTGCCTATGGTCGGTTCTCAATTGTCGTCCCACATGTGTGTGCGAACGCAATATGATGCGCGTTCCATTCAGAGAGCAGCGTTCCAGACCGACCGACCGTCTTGGGTGTGACGTAAATGCGACGTGCGTGCTGTATACTCCGTACATGTGTACCGCTGTTTTCTAGACGCTTTGCTCCATGGCGTGGGCGCAATCCATGGATACAAAATTACTATACTATATACTATCTAAAAGTCGAGGGCGGGGCTTTTCCTGCCCGGTAGGCGGCGGGACAGTTCCGCCTAGTTAGTTCGATAGAGACACAAGAAGACGAGGGAGTAGGCTGCTGCAAACGTAGGGCTGTGTGATTTGACAGCGAGTTACTGCTGGACAGGTGGGGCCCCGTGATTTGACTTGCCATTATCATTTTAACTGCGGCGCTATGACCGACGTGAGTCTTTCGATTCCTGACCACCTCCATACAGGTGCCTCTCCCAATGCTCCACCATGTAGTAGTAGAGGCTGGCTACTGCATGAGAGCCCACTTCTCCACTTTTTCCTTGCCTCTCTTTCCTCCACATATGCAAAAATGCCATGTAAAGCGCACTATTGTACTTACTTGCTCCTACAGGTGCTTAAGCTTGCCACATAGGCATAAAGTCTGATGTGGCAAGTTAATCAAGAAGAGAGAGACTAGTTTGGTGACCCAAGGAAGAAACGGTGCTAAGCGCTTGTACCTAGGTGAAAAGACAATTTTGAGTCTATAGCTAATTAAATGAAGCAAACTTAGCAACACCATTTCATCGGAAGAGGTCACTCCTTGGCAAATGCAATAAATACTAGTACTCCCTGTGTCCCATTATATAAGAACATTTTTGACACTACACTAGGTAGTGTCAAAAATGTTCTTATATTATGGGACGGAGGGAGTACGAAGAAAGAGATAGAGAGGAGTAAAAAAATACACTTATAGCCAACCTTGTTGTAGTATGAGTGACTAAGTGATGACTATGTATGACATGCCAACATCAGATAGCCTAACGCACCGTGTTAAATCTCTAAGGGCGCGACCACGCGAGCTACGCGACGGTCTTGGTTGGCGCGACCATGATACGGGCTGCTAGCAGCCCTTGGATCTGAGATCAAACGGTCGCATGCTAAGTTGCTGAAAATTTTAAGAATAACCTTCCAGGATAGGATATTCACCCATAGGTCTAGAATCACGCCATACAACCGTTCGATCTCAGATCCAAGGGCTCTCGGAAGCCCGTATCATGGGAGAATGGAAAGCCACTACCCTGCCATTCGCACGCTGGCAGTTCGCTCCTACTCTTTCCCGCACGTCCTTTAATACTATGGCGGTTCGCTCCTAGTCGTCCCGTCCATTCACATTACGACAGTTCCACTAATCCTAACCCTCCTCCCAAATCCATGGCGTCCCAAATCTCCCCGATGGGCAGTGAGTACAAGGTTAGAACCATCACCAGCGATGAGTTCGACGTCATCTACACCCGTACTTCCACGACGGTGAAAGGATGCCTTTCTCGCTTCAGACGCATGTTCGAAAACTCACATGATGAGTGGGTCGCTGGGCTAGATGTTGAGTAGACCACAGTCGTGGGACGACAGAAGGATCTAAAGGACGAAGAGAGGAAGAAGCCCGCCGTGATCCAGGTTTGCGTACGTAACGTTTGCTTGGTCTACCACATATGCCATGCCGACGTTGAGTGCCAGGATTTTAAGAACTTCCTCGAGGACAAAACAGTCAAATTCATTACTGTAGACTCTAAGAACGACAAAGAAGTCCTGCGTCGGATAGGCCTCGTTGTAGGAAACCCCTTCGACCTCCAGAAGAATCGGCTGGTGCCCTCTCTCAGCCCTCTATGCTGACCCTAGCAGGAGCCATGGTTCATCCTTCGTACCACAAACTGGAGAAACCTCATTACACGTTTCATCGTCATGCATGGCAGCGGAATGTACTAGATATAGACCACATCCACTACGCTGCAATGGATGGCTACCTTTTTTCAATATCTACAAGGGTTGGATGAAGAGCAACAGCCAGGTTGGCGGTTCAAGCAAAGAAGTATCGGCCAAGAGGAAGAGGGACAAGGACGAAGTCAAGGACGTGGACGAGGACTCCGAGTAAGGTGGCAGTGTCGTTGCTCATGGCGGTTCTAAACTTCTAATGCAGTGTCTACCGGATTAGTTGCATAGTTTAATTTCAGGTGTGCTTAGTTTAATTTGAGCGGTGTGTCGTGCTGAGCCCCCAGCAGAACTATATTATGTTTCTTCTTGTTACTTTAACTCTTCAGTATGTACATACTAGTACTAGTATTTATTTAATAGAATTTAGCACCCCAATTAAGCATGTACTAGCTTTTTTAATAGTACTATATGCATAATTTGGCGACGAGCGCTCTCTATATGTACCACCTTTTTAAAAAAATTCAATTTTTGCTCCATGGCGCAATCCATCGATAGTGGAGTACTACTATACAAAAGTATACATTTTTTAAAAGGCTAGCATACTGTTCATCACACACATATATATAGCCAATTAAATTCTCAACCTAGAACGACATGCATGCCATGTAGTAAACCGATCCAGAGGAAGTATAGTAAAAATGAGGTGACCCAGCGATCGGCGGGGGAGCATGGCCTGTCATGCGGTCCCACGTGTCATGATGTACCAAGGTGATGCGCGTGTCCCTCTTGAGGCAGAAGCAATACTAGTACGTGGTTTGAGATTATGTCGAACCGAAGTGTGAAATAATGGTTGCTTCATCCGTTTGGGAAGGTGCGGCATTGTGATTTGACGTCTCATTGCTCATTACTAACACTGGGCCGGTACGAGTGGGGTGCGCCCCCCTGCTGTTCTGCACTGTTATTTGGTGCTTGACACGTCGACCCGGTTGCACATGAGATGACCCCCACATCCTTTGTCAAAATAAACAACACCCCGATCAATGCATCTCACTCTTCCGTGCAACGGACGGGCACCTTACTTGCTCCTACAGGTGTTTAAGCTTGCCACATAGGCATAAAGTCTGATGTGGCAAGTTAATCAAGAAGAGAGAGACTAGTTTGGTGACCCAAGGAAGAAACGGTGCTAAGGGCGTGTACCTAGGTGAAAAGACAATTTTGAGTCTATAGCTAATTAAATGAAGCAAACTTAGCAACACCATTTTATTGGAAGAGGTCACTCCTTGGCAAATGCAATAAATACTAGTATTCCATGTGTCCCATAATATAAGAACGTTTTTGGCACTACACTAGTGTCAAAAACGTTCTTATATTATGGGACGGAGGGAGTACGAAGAAAGAGATAGAGAGGAGTAAAAAAATACACTTATAGCCAACCTTGTTGTAGTATGAGTGACTAAGTGATGACTATGTATGACATGCCAACATCAGATAGCCTAACGCACCGTGTTAAATCTTCAAGGGCGCGACCACGCGAGCGACACGATGGTCGTGGTTGGCGCAACCATGATACTGGCTGCTAGCAGCCCTTGGATCTGAGATCAAACGGTCGCATGCTAACTTGCTAAATTTTTTAAGAATAACCCTCCAGGATAGGATATTCACCCATAGGTCTAGAATCACGCCATACAACCGTTCGATCTCAGATCCAAGGGCTCTCAGAAGCCCGTATCATGGAAGAATGGAAAGCCACTACCCTGCCGTTCGCACGCTGGCAGTTCGCTCCTACTCTTTCCCGCACGTCCTTTAATACTACGGCGGTTCGCTACTAGTCGTCCCGTCCATTCACATTACGGCAGTTCCACTAATCCTAACCCTCCTCCCAAATCCATGGCGTCCCAAATCTCCCTGATCGGCAGTGAGTACAAGGTTAGAACCATCACCGGCGATGAGTTCGACGTCATCTACACCCGTACTTCCACAACGGTGAAAGGATGCCTTTATCGCTTCAGACGCATGTTCGAAAACTCACATGATGAGTGGGTCGCTGGGCTAGATGTTGAGTACACCACAATCGTGGAATGAGAGAAGGATCTAAAGGATGAAGAGAGGAAGAAGCCCGCCGTGATCAAGGTTTGCCTACATAACGTTTGCTTGGTCTACCACATATGCCATGCCGACGTTGAGTGCCAGGATTTTAAGAACTTCCTCGAGGAAAAAATAGTCAAATTCGTTACTGCAGACTTTAAGAACGACAAAGAAGTCCTGCGTCGGATAGGCCTCGTTGTAGGAAACCCCTTCGATCTCCAGAAGAATCGGCTGGTGCCCTCTCGTCATCCCTCAATGCTGACCCTAGCAGGAGCCATGGTTCATCCTTCGTGCCGCAAACTGGAGAAACCTCATTACACATTTCATCGTCATGCATGGCAGCGGAATGTACTAGATATAGACCACATCCACTACGCTGCAATGGATGGCTACCTTTTTTCAATATCTACAAGGGTTGGATGAAGAGAAACAACCAAGTTGGCGGTTCAAGCAAAGAAGTATCGGCCAAGAGGAAGAGGGACAAGGACGAAGTCGAGGACGTGGACGAGGACTCCGAGTAAGGTGGTAGTGTCGTTGCTCATGGCGGTTCTAAACTTCTAATGCAGTGTCTACCGGATTAGTTGCATAGTTTAATTTCAGGTGTGCTTAGTCTAATTTGAGGGGTGTGTTGTGCTAAGCCTCCAGCAGAACTATATTATGTTTCTTCTTGTTACTTTAACTCTTCAGTATGTACATACTAGTACTAGTATTTCTTTAATAGAATTTAGCACCCCAATTAAGCACGTACTAGCTTTTTTAATAGTACTATATGCATAATTTGGCGACGAGCGCTCTCTATATGTACCACCTTTTTTTAAAATTTCAATTTTTGCTCCATGGCGCAATCCATCGATAGTGGAGTACTACTATACAAAAGTATACATTTTTTAAAAGGCTAGCGTACTGTTCATCACACACATATATATAGCCAATTAAATTCTCAACCTAGAACGACATGCATGCCATGTAGTAAACCGATCTAGAGGAAGTATAGTAAAAATGAGGTGACCCAGCGATCGGCGGGGGAGCATGGCCTGTCATGCGGTCCCACGTGTCATGATGTACCAAGGCGATGCGCGTGTCCCTCTTGAGCCAGAAGCAATACTAGTATGCGGTTTGAGATTATGTCGAACCAAAGTGTGAAATAATGGTTGCTTCGTCCGTCTAGGAAGGTGCGGCATTTTGATTTGACGTCTCATTGCTCATTACTAACACTGGGCCGGTACGAGTGGGGTGTGTCCCCCTGCTGTTCTGCACTGTTATTTGGAGCTTGACACGTCGACCCGGTTGCACATAAGATGACCCCCACATCCTTTGTCAAAATAAACAACACCCCGATCAATGCATCTCACTCTTCCGTGCAACGGACGGGCACCTTACTTGCTCCTACAGGTGCTTAAGCTTGCCACATAGGCATAAAGTCTGATGTGGCAAGTTAATCAAGAAGAGAGAGACTAGTTTGGTGACCCAAGGAAGAAACGGTGCTAAGCACATGTACCTAGGTGAAAAGACAATTTTGAGTCTATAGCTAATTAAATGAAGCAAACTTAGCAACACCATTTCATTGGAAGATGTCACTCCTTGGCAAATGCAATAAATACTAGTATTCCATGTGTCCCATAATATAAGAACGTTTTTGGCACTACACTAGTGTCAAAAACGTTCTTATATTATGGGACGGAGGGAGTACGAAGAAAGAGATAGAGAGGAGTAAAAAAATACACTTATAGCCAACCTTGTTGTAGTATGAGTGACTAAGTGATGACTATGTATGACATGCCAACATCAGATAGCCTAACGCACCGTGTTAAATCTTCAAGGGCGCGACCACACGAGCGACACGATGGTCGTGGTTGGCGCAACCATGATACTGGCTGCTAGCAGCCCTTGGATCTGAGATCAAACGGTCGCATGCTAACTTGCTAAAATTTTTAAGAATAACCCTCCAGGATAGGATATTCACCCATAGGTCTAGAATCACGCCATACAACCGTTCAATCTCAGATCCAAGGGCTCTCGGAAGCCCGTATCAAAGGAGAATGGAAAGCCACTACCCTGTCGTTCGCACGCTGGCAGTTCGCTCCTACTCTTTCCCGCACGTCCTTTAGTACTACGGCGGTTCACTCCTAGTCGTCCCGTCCATTCACATTACGGCAGTTCCACTAATCCTAACCCTCCTCCCAAATCCATGGCGTCCCAAATCTCCCTGATCGGCAGTGAGTACAAGGTTAGAACCATCACCGGCAATGAGTTCGACGTCATCTACACCCGTACTTCTGCGACGGTGAAAGGATGCCTTTCTCGCTTCAGACGCATGTTAGAAAACTCACATGATGAGTGGGTCGCTGGGCTAGATGTTGAGTACACCATAATCGTGGAACGAGAGAAGGATCTAAAGGACGAAGAGAGGAAAAAGCCCGCCGTGATCTAGGTTTGCATACATAACGTTTGCTTGGTCTACCACATATGCCATGCCGACGTTGAGTGCCAGGATTTTAAGAACTTCCTCGAGGACAAAACAGTCAAATTCATTACTGTAGACTTTAAGAACGACAAAGAAGTCCTGCGTCGGATAGGCCTCGTTGTAGGAAACCCCTTTGACCTCCAGAAGAATCGGCTGGTGCCCTCTCGTCAGCCTCAATGCTGACCCTAGCAGGAGCCATGGTTCATCCTTCGTATAGCAAACTGGAGAAACCTCATTACACGTTTCATCGTCATGCATGGCAGCGGAATGTACTAGATATAGACCACATCCACTACGCTGCAATGGATGGCTACCTTTTTTCAATATCTACAAGGGTTGGATGAAGAGCAACAACCAAGTTGGCGGTTCAAGCAAAGAAGTATCGGCCAAGAGGAAGAGGGACAAGGACGAAGTCGAGGACGTGGACGAGGACTCCGAGTAAGGTGGCAGTGTCGTTGCTCATGGCGGTTCTAAACTTCTAATGCAGTGTCTACCGGATTAGTTGCATAGTTTAATTTCAGGTGTGCTTAGTTTAATTTGAGGGGTGTGTTGTGCTGAGCCCCCAGCAGAACTATATTATGTTTCTTCTCATTACTTTAACTCTTCAGTATGTACATACTAGTACTAGTATTTCTTTAATAGAATTTAGCACCCCAATTAAGCACGTACTAGCTTTTTTAATAGTACTATATGCATAATTTGGTGACAAGCGCTCTCTATATGTACCACCTTTTTTTTAAATTTCAATTTTTGCTCCATGGCACAATCCATTGATAGTGGAGTACTACTATACAAAAGTATACATTTTTTAAAAGGCTAGCGTACTGTTCATCACACATATATATATAGCCAATTAAATTCTCGACCTAGAACGACATGCATGCCATGTAGTAAACCGATCCAGAGGAAGTATAGTAAAAATGAGGTGACCCAGCGATCGGCGGGGGAGCATGGCCTGTCATGCGGTCCCACATGTCATGATGTACCAAGGCGATGCGCGTGTCCCTCTTGAGGCAGAAGCAATACTAGTACGTGGTTTGAGATTATGTCGAACCGAAGTGTGAAATAATGGTTGCTTCGTCCATTTGGGAAGGTGCGGCATTGTGATTTGACGTCTCATTGCTCATTACTAACACAGGGCCGGTACGAGTGGGGTGCGTCCCCTGTGCTATTCTGCACTGTTATTTGGTGCTTGACATGTCGACCCGGTTGCACATGAGATGACCCCCACATCCTTTGTCAAAATAAACAACACCCCGATCAATGCATTTCACTCTTCTGTGCAACGGACGTGCACCTTACTTGCTCCTACAGGTGCTTAAGGTTGCCACATAGGCATAAAGTCTGATGTGGCAAGTTAATCAAGAAGAGAGAGACTAGTTTGGTGACCCAAGGAATAAACGGTGCTAAGCGCGTGTACCTAGGTGAAAAGACAATTTTGAGTCTATAGCTAATTAAATGAAGCAAACTTAGCAACACCAGTTCATTGGAAGAGGTCACTCCTTGGCAAATGCAATAAATACTAGTATTCCATGTGTCCCATAATATAAGAACGTTTTTGGCACTACACTAGTGTCAAAAACGTTCTTATATTATGGGACGGAGGGAGTACGAAGAAAGAGATAGAGAGGAGTAAAAAAAATACACTTATAGCCAACCTTGTTGTAGTATGAGTGACTAAGTGATGACTATGTATGACATGCCAACATCAGATAGCCTAACGCACCGTCTTAAATCTCCAAGATAGGATATTCACCCATAGGTCTAGAATCACGCCATACAACCGTTCGATCTCAGATCTAAGGGCTCTCGGAAGCCCGTATCATGGGAGAATGGAAAGCCACTACCCTGCCGTTCGCACCCTGGCAGTTCGCTCCTACTCGTCCCCGCACGTCCTTTAATACTACGGCGGTTCGCTCCTAGTCGTCCCGTCCATTCACATTACGGCAGCTCCACTAATCCTAACCCTCCTCCCAATTCCATGGCGTCCCAAATCTCCCCGATCAACGGTGAGTACAAGGTTAGAACCATCACCGGCGATGAATTCGATGTCATCTACACCCGTTCTTCCGCGACGGTGAAAGGATGCCTTTCTTGCTTCAGACGCATGTTGGAGGACTCACATGATGAGTGGGTCGCCGGGGTAGATGTTGAGTACACCACAGTCGTGGGACAAGAGAAGGATCTAAAGGACGAAGAGAGGAAGAAGACCGCCGCGATCTAGGTTTGCGTGCATGACTTATGCTTGGTCTACCACATATGCCATGCCGACGTTAAGTGCCAGTATTTTAAGGACTTCCTCGAGAGCAACCTAGTCAAATTCGTTACTGTAGACTTTTGTAACGACAAGGAAGTCCTGCGTCGGATAGGCCTCGTTGTAGGCAACACCTTCGACCTCCAAAAGAATCGGCTGGTGTCCTCTCGTCAGCCTTCAATGCTGACCCTGGCAGGAGCCATGGTTCATCCTTCATACGGTAAACTGGAGAAACCTCCATACACGTTTCATCGTCATGCATGGCAGAGGAATGTACTAGATATAGACCACATCCAGTACGCTGCAATGGATGTCTACCTTTGTTTCAATATCTACAAGGGTTGGATGAAGAGCAACAGCCAAGTTGGCGGTTCAAGCAAAGAAGTATCGGCCAAGAGGAAGAGGGACAAGGACGAAGTTGAGGACGTGGACGAGGACTCCAAGTAAGGTGGCAGTGTCGTTGCTCATGGTGGTTCTAATGAAGTGTCTACCGGAATAGTTGCAAAGTTTAATTTCAGGTGTGCTTAATTTAATTTGAGGGGTGTGTTGTGCTGAGCCCGCAGTAGAACTATGTTATGTTTCTTCTTATTAGTTTAACTCTTTAGTAAGTACATACTAGTATTTCTTACATTTCATCTTTTAGTTGGTATAGTACTACCACTCGTTTATTCACATTATATACGTACAATAAATATGGCCAACATCATATAGCCAGCAGTTTAGTTGTCAAAGAATTTCAGGGTGCTTAGTTTTGTCTAAGAATTACAGGGTGCTTAGTTTTATTTGAGGGGTGGGTTGTGCTGGACACCATTATTGTGAATAGCCTTTTTAATAGTACTATATGCATAATTTGGCGACGAGCGCTCTTTATGTGTACCACCTTTTTTTTAATTTCAAGTTTTGCTCCATGGCGCAATCCATCGATACTACTGCTGTACAAAAGTATACATTTTTTAAAAGGCTGAAGGGTGGGGTAGTCTAGCTTGGTCGGTTTCACGAGAGGCAAGGGCCTTTGTGATTTGACGGCTCATTACTGCTGGAAGGCGGGGCCTTGTGATTTGACTGCTCGTATAAATGCGACGATGACCTGATCGAGGAGGAGCAAAGAACCGTGCGGTATACTCAAGTTTTCCACTGGAGTAGTACTGCGACGGAGGAGCACGAAACACAGCAGCCCAGTGCCATATGGCGATAAAAAATGATCTAACTTGCTAGTCATCTCATTGTTAGCATTGTTCTATTCATTCCCTCAAAAAACAAAAACCATTGTTCTATTCATGCCTCGTAGAGAACATGACATGTGCGGCGAAACACTCGAAGCAAAAGATGAAACACAGCAGCAAAAGAAGAAGGAAGATTATCACCCCAAATGATCTAATTCGCCGCGGATTCGTAACTGCTTCTTCATCGCCTCCACGACCTCCATCTCCTTGCGCGTCTCCTCCGCCATCTTCTTCATTATGTCCATGACGCGGGATTTCTCGTTGTGAGCCTTCATCATCTGTTCCACGGCCGCATTACGTACCTTCACAGCAGCCGGGTGCTCGATGCGGAGCTTCGCCAACTCCTCCTTCTGTTCCATGACGAGGGCCTGCAGCATCTTCATCGAGGAACTACTATTCTCATGCAGCTTCTTCCAGCCGGCGTTCTTCTCCTTCAACAGGTCGATCTCGTGGCAGAGCTTCGCCTTGTCCTCCTGAAGTCGCAGGATTTCGTGGGTCGCCTTCTTCTCCGAGGCAATGCTCTTCTTCAGCAGCATCACCAAGCCGGCGGTCAACTCCCCCTGCTGATTGAGCTCAGCGGGCATGTCGTCGAGGCTCTCCGTCAGCAACTCCATCAAGCCTTGGATGCACTCCTTCTGCTTATTGAGGTGCTTCTTGACCTGATCGGGCATGCCGTCGCGGGATAACGACTCCAGCTCCGCCGGCTCGGCATGTTCGCCTCCGCGGCTAGGGCGCTCCTGGGAGCCATCGCCCTTTCAAGGTTTCTGCGTGGTGGCGAGCCCTCTCTTTATTTTCCGCAGCCTTGGTTGCCGCTCCCTTGTTACGAGTAGTTCTCGACCTAGAGCTCTGCTCACCGGCCATGGCAACGATGGACGAAGAAGAAGCACTTATGAGGAGGAAAGGTAGAGTAATTTTCGGTTAGGTAGTTCCCCTTTTTATAACCTAAGTACTAGCACTAGTAGTACTAATACCTGCATAGTGGGAACACATTCAGGTTTGGTACGTACTAGTAGGTGTGAGCAGGCTTTCTAATGTGATGGGAACAAGGTAAAGATTAATTGATGGTTTTGGTTTCGAGGGCCGAAACGACTCCCGATGAGTTTAGCGGAACATAAATTTCAAGTACTACACTGCTGAAATGCATAAATATTATGTTACTGTCAAAAATTGGCACAAAATACGAAGGAGACCAATGGAAGTACTACTAGCAACCCACGATTTAACTACTCGCATGCGCGCAGTGGAGTAATAATGTCTTTCTTCCGCCCTCACGTCCACTCATTTTGCATGCGCTGTGTTAATTGACCATCAATGAAGCGAACGACTTTACACGTGTCAAATTATCACATGGGGTGGATCTTGGTACAAAATTGCGTCCACCCGTGTACCCGCGTGTGCATGCGAGGGAATGAGTGCGTGCGTGGCGTGCGTGCACATCTTCGCTTCGTGCATGTACCGCCAGTATGGCTCAGGGAGGACGAGTACATTCTTCTGGAACCAGCAGCACGTCACTGTGATCAATCCACGCAAGTAGGTCGCGACAATGCCTCCAAATGTGCCACGTGGCTTCATGAACTGTAAGAGAGACACTGTGTAGCGTTCCATTGGTATTCTAATTTACGTGTTTTCCACATACTCGAAGTACTAGTAGTTTACACGTGCATTGCACGCATCAGATTTTGCAACCAAATTATGAATAAATACCACACTATAGCATGTAAGCTCTTAGTCATATATGCGTGATGTAGCCCTTTGTTTAATTCTGATAGTTCATCTCATTCAAAATCAAATTAGTTTTTATAAGAAAGCTAAGAACGCATGAATAGGAAAAACATGGGATTATAGTGGAATGTCGTATTGAATCCTACAGGATTGTACGAGTGTTTGATTGTGCATAGAAAAAACGCAGAATTCTTTCAAAGAGGTTTGAGTGGATGGGATGTTTCCTATGAAATCTAGTGCAAATGAATCATATGGAAAAATTCCTATGGTTTACAATCCTATGAATCAAACAACCAAGATAGGAAAAATTCCTAATGATTAGAATCCTCCAAAATTCCTTTGAGAATCCTTTGAATGAAAGAAGCCCTTAATCTATTTTATGATTCATGGAATTGTTCATTGTAAAGCATAAAGTGAAAACAAATAATGGCAATTCAACTAGAAAAAAAAGTTTGGGCAGTTATGATACGGAAGATTCTAGAACAAAAGAGAACCACTGTTGTTTTGAGGTTTGTGCATTATGCTTAAGTTCAACCATGGAGTCTGCTAGATTGTACATGTGGCAAAATCCGGTGGGGGGCTAGAAGATGGTGCGAGGGGCCGAGTGGAGGGATACTATGAAGGAATGCACAAGTGCGAGATCGATAATAAGAGAGAGGGGGCGAACACGTGCGCTGTTGCACGCAGTGGCAGAGCCATGAAAAATAAATGAGCTAGGGGGCCAAGCATTGCTAATCCTTTACGAGGAGGGTCAATTCATGAAATTGAACCTTTTTTAGCAGCAATTGTCTAATGATCACATTCATATTAGCCTCGATATATAGTGATGTTAGGGGGGGGGGGGCAGGGCCCTTACTGCCCCCTGTCTTCGCCATTGTGCACGCATCTGAGAGATGAAGCGGAAGGCATGGATGATGAGAGGGGGACGTTGGATATATAATTAATGTGGGTGTATTAGCTATTTATGGTAATCCTATATAGAGAGGTATAGATTGATCGATGTGGACGTGGGAGAGGTATAGATTGATCGATGTGGACGTGGGAAAGAGGGTGAGACCTCACTGGATATATCGATTGATCGGTTTGTGTGGAAAACTATGAAAGACCTAGCTATATACACATATACATAGAGGAACATCGATCGCTGTGCATGCACGCGTGAGAGATAAAGAATGCCCGGTATGAGGGAGAGGGGGATGTGTGTGGGTGTGTGCCTTCATGGGAGTCCGACCTGAAGAAAAAGATTGCATGCGTGCGATAGATAATGCCGACTGGTAGCGTGTGTGCATGCATGCACGAGAGAAAGTTAGTGGTACAATTACAAAGAGAAGACTACTGTGTGGGTGTAAAAGAATAGGTGAGGTCATAATCAATGTAAAGTTGAATTCAAATATTTGAATAAGAGATCCTGATGTTTGAAACCCATGCATGCATGAATATAACGGAGATCTGCGCGGTGTGCTTTGGAAACGAGCATGTTGTAATGTATACACATTGAACAAGGTCAGACTGATTTGAATTTGAGGTACCAATGGCAGACATCATTTGCCCATGTCGCATCCGTGCATGTAATTGGAGATGATGGGAGGCTTTCGCATCACATATCTATATCTATACCCCTATATATATATTATATTATATATATTTTTTATTGTGAGCGGGTAACTTTAACTTTGAAAGATGGTCATTGGATGAGACGAATCCGAAGGTCCAAAGATGGCAAATTTGAGCACTATTGGCCGTGGAATATCATGTAGATTCCACCAGATTTCGCCACATGTATAATCTAGAAGACTCCATCGTTGAACTTAAGCATAATGCACAAACATCAAAACACAAGCACTTCTTATTTGTTCTAGAATCTTCCATATCATAATTGCCCAAATGTTTTTCTACATGATTTGCCATTATTTGTTTTTACTTTATGTCTTACAACACACAATTCCATGAATCTTAAAATAGATTAGCTTTCTTATAAGAACTAGATGATTTTGAATGAAATGAACTATAAGAATTAAACGAACATCTACATCATGCATATATGACTCAAAGCTTGCATGCTATAATGTGGTATTTATTCCTAATTTGGTTGCCAAATCTCATGCGTGCAATGCACGTGTACCTTACTCTAGTCTAAATGGTGTTTGTGTGTGTGTTGTGCGTGTTGAGGTGCAAATTGTCTTTTTTTGGTACACGTTAAGATTGTTCTTCTGAAATTTCAAGTCGTGCCTTGTTATGACGAAACTTGAAGCTAGCGTCTCTGTCTATCATGCTGCGAAACTCCCGCCTCTTCAACCCGTGCCTTGTTAGCCCGAAATATTTAAGATATATCTTTGTCTCATTGTGCTCCGACAAATCCCTCCATCTCAACCCGCGCCTTGCTATTCCAAAATTACAACACGCGCGAAAACTCCCACCTCCTGTGAAATCCCGACACGTGAAATGCCCGTGGTACACCTGAACCGAAAGAACCGCCTCAAATCGGTGGGGGGTACTTTCATAACTTACCCCACATTTTGGACAAGCGCGTCTCTAAGCCATGGTTCCCCACTGCCATCCCATCTGCCCACCCATTCGTGCACCGAGGCTGCGAAAACCCGCAACGAAACCCCACACCCTGCTCTGTCCGCCACCCAGCCGGAGCTTCTTCCCCGACGACATCGTCCACAGCAACACCTCGACGTCCCTCATCCACCGTACCGGATGAGGATCCGTCGTTGATCTCATCGTCCCGCCGGTCCAGCCACCCCGTCCTCCACCTGCAAGGAGCTTCCCCGACGTTCCCCTCATCTTTCGCGCCACCTCCATTCCCACACTGCCGTCTTCACCTGCACCACCGGAAGAGAATCATCATCACCGTTTCCTCGGATGAAGCTGCGGCCTAATCGGCGCCACCAAAGAGGTTGTACACTAATCGCCGCATTTTCTTCACGATTCGATCTCACGGTGCTGCCGGCGCTCGGTCCCGAGCCGACACGGCGCGGCTCCATCCACGGCAGCGTCGTCGGCCACTTCCTCCACGGCGTCGCTCCCTCGATGGCGACGTCCACATCAGTAGGAGCTGCTGCTACTTTAGCTCTCGCTCGCGCTGCTGCTCTGCTCTTGCTCTCGGTCCCCTGCCTAGTCTGCTCTTGCTATTGCTCTTGCTCACGCTGCTGCTCTCGCGCTTGCTCTTGCTTGCAATGTTGCTCCGATTTGGCTACACTTCAGTCGACTGAATCGACTTTTGGGTCAGTCGATGTCCAAGGGGTGGGCTCGTCTGGGTGAAGGAAGAACCAGCCGCAGCGGGGAGGGGGGCTCACCGGAGAGGTACCCCACTATCTATCTTAGGGTTCAGGATGGGGGCGGTGGTCGCCGGCGGTGCCAGGGCATTGGCGGGGCGGTGGCGTGGGGATC
>NC_041393.1:184440304-184456923 GCF_002162155.2 Triticum dicoccoides | reverse complement strand
GGCAGCGGACCGGCGGTGGGGAGTGTTTTCGGGGTGGGCGAGGCGGCGCACCGCCGGCCGCGGGCGGCGGGGGGCTACTATTTGGCCGGTAGTGGCTGGCGGCTCAGGGGGGTGGAGGTTGAAGATGAACCACATGCCCTTGATTTCGTATCCAACGGCTGCAAAATCAACTGACCAGAGATGAAAAAGTCAGTCGACTGACGTGTAGCCTCACCTTGCTAGTGCGTTCAGTTTCGACAGCAAAATTCAGTTTTGACAGCAAAATTCAGTTTCGACAGTTAGGTTCAGTTTCTACAGTTAAGTTCAGTTTCGATAGTTAAGTTCATAGATGAGCGGCTGATGTATTTTACATCTAGCACTTTTTGGTTATGTATTTTACGTCATGTATTGGAGATGCTATTAGAATTCCACTCAGGTTAACGTTGTTCGTTGTCTCTCTTGTCCTGCTTCAGCCTCGGCATCGTTTAACTCACCGGAGCTGCTCCAACGACGAAACCATCCATCACAGCGGAGCAGTACCTTGGGCTCCATCTCCAGACGCCTAAGATCTTCTTCCCCTCCTCCGACAGCAAAGTCAGCCGGAGCATCCTCACCGGCCAACCCAATCATGCTGAGATCGACATGGCTTCGCCAAAGAGGTTGTACACTTGTTGCATCTCTTTTTTACTCTACATGTTATATATATTGTCCACTGAGCACTCATAGTAATGGGAAATACGATTATTTTATCCTACTATATGACAAGCAGTGAGGTACCAGGCAACTTAGCTATCCATGATGGACTCTCTTCAACGCCATCATTATTTATCTCTTTGCATTTGAGCTGTGCATTTGTCGATGGGCCTGGGAGTTGAGCTAGTATGGCAGTGGCCTGGGTCCAAAGTAATAGAACTAGCACAAAAACATTTTTTTAGTGTAGGATTTTCCTTGCTCAAGCCTGCCTACTAGAATCGCCAGTGCTTGAAAGGAAAAGTGAATGTAAAACATAGGAATTGGAAAGTTTCCTATGGTACTACTTTTCATGGATTTGGTGCAAAGGAATGGAGCAAAGGAAAACTGTAGGATTTGTTCCTTTAGTGTCTCCTTGAAAGAAAAACCGTAGGAATTCTAATTTCCACTTCTCCTTTTCATATTCCTATTCATCAAGCACAAGACTAAGAGATAGTAGCATAATAGCATTATAACCGTACATTTTCTTGTGGTATGACTTAATCTCACCATGCTTTTTTGCATCCTGTGATCTTCTAATTGTTGTGAATCAAACACCCAGATTGGTAGAAATCATGTGTTTTTAAATTCTCTGTTTTGCATGTGCATTCCTACCCTATTCCTGTCTATTTCCTATCCCTGCATTGTTAGAATCCTCAAATTCAAACAAGCCCTTACTCAATTACTTATGTTACAGATATGTGTCAAAGAAAACCTGGTGTGGTTTGTCCTGCTCCTGCGGCGCCGTGTTCCACCCCAGCTCAGCTGCTCCAACGATGGAAGGGTTCACCACAGCAGGGATCCGCTCTCCAGATTGTCTTTCGCCGCCTCAGATCTTCTTCCCCACCGCCGGCAGCCACGACAACTGCATTACCATCATCAACTGAGTAGATGACCTTGAGGACTACACGGGTCCGCAAGAGAGGTCGCACTCTTCCATGTCTGCTTACGTTATGCGTCTCTTAATATGATGACATGCTACATTATTGTTGTGTTCACCTATTAGACTTCGAGTCAGGTCCAAACTAATGCTGAAACTTGAGTTTTTAAATGGTTGTGGGGTACATATTGGGGCAGCAATCAGTACTATCTGTCTACTATCTGGTTAATCTTCGGTGTCTACTATGAGTTTCATGTTGGGTGCAAACAAACATTAAAGGAGCCATTATCTGTATTTTTTAACTAAAGCTATTATCTGCCTGCTATCATTGGTTTTGGGTCTATCCACAATTTTCTACCATCACTCTAGATTTGTGCATGCAATCCTTACATAATTTCACTATGTTTTATTCCTATGCATGCCAGTTATTGTACACAATGGAACTGATCATGTAGAGCAAAAGAGACGAGCCTTGCGTGGCAATAAAATTTCATGCAGACGTCGTTCCATGGTGGGCGAAAAGGCAGCCCCCCCCCTCCACCCATTTCGGATCGTAATCAAGAGGAAGATAACTGTTCTGAGGGGGATTCAGAAGGAGAAGACCACTCCTATTTACCCCATGAGGTCTTCGCTCTAACATGGCATGCTGATGTTGGTAATATCATGCATATGGTGCCTTGCATTGCTTACTGTATACATTAAAGATGTCACCTGCTTAGTTTAGACATGCTTTGTGTCAATGCCATCTGTTTTGTTTCTTTATCGTATATGTGAATCATGCAATGCCCTCTTGTCTAGCCAGGCATCATATATGTGAATTTTGCAATGCCACCCTGGTTAGCTCGTCATCTTATATGTGAATTATATCATGCCATCATTTTTATATTATGTGTTAAATTTGTCAACAATTTTAGTACATTCAATTACTCTTCCTGTGCATCAGCCATTCGGCATGGTCATGGAGAAATCTGGAGTGGAAATAAGGTCTTCAGAGGAGACAATGCTATCTGACGAAGTGCATGTCTTGCTGGTTACTGATAGCTCCTTAGAGGAGGATTCAGAGATAGATGACCAGTCATATTTCCCCCCTGAGGTGCATGCCCTAACTTGGTAGGGTTATGTTACTCATATCGTGCTTATGGTATCTTGCATTGCTATGTCATTTGCTTAGTTTAGACATGCTTTGTGTGAATGTCACCTGTTTAGTGTCTAATTACCATATATGTGAATTATGCAATGCCATCTTGTTGCAAGACATTATATATGTGAATTATGCAATGTTATCTTGTTGCAAGGCATTATGTATGTGAATTATGCAATGCCATGCTGTTTAGGCAAGCGTCATATGTGTGAATTATATCATGCCATCCTTTTTTTGTATTTCTCATTGCTTTTGTTGACAATGTTTGTATATTCAACTGCTCTTCCTGTGCATCAGCCATTTGATTTGGTGATGGAGAAATCTGGAGTGAAAACAAGGTCTTCAGAGCAGACAATGCTACCTGCTGAAGCAGATATCTTGCTGGTTACAGATAGCTCTTCAGAGGAGGATTCAGAGGCAGATGCCCAGTCCTATTACCCCCCTGAGGTGTATGCTCAAACTTGGCAGGGTTATATTACTCATATAATGCATATGTTGTATTGCAATGCTTATTTTTTACATCATATACACAATATTGAATGCCATCTCCTTAGTTGACACATCATATATGCAATTGCGCTCTGCTCACTTCCTTAGTATATAAATCATATATTTGAATTATGTCATGCCATGATGTTTACATAGACAATATGTATCTGAATTATGGCATGCCAACCCATTTTCTAAGAAATAATATATTTATATCATCTCATCCTCTTTACATAGTCATCATATTTTAAATTATGTCATTCTATCCGTGAATTATATCATGCCATCATGTTTCCATCGACGACATGTTTTGTGATTTATGGCATGCCAACAACTTTAATAGACACATCGTATAGTTATATCATGTCATTCTGTTTACACAGTCATCATATTTTGAAGTATGTCATTCTATCCTGTTTAGTTAGCCATCGTACATGTGAAATTGTGTCATGTTATCCTGTTTAATTAGCCATCATATATGTGAAATTATGTCCTGCTATTCTGTTTGCTTAGACAACATAAATGTGAATTATTTCATGCCCTGTTTTCTTCCCTACTATCCATTGCACCTGTCTATCTTACAATGTCTGTACATTCAATTACTTTTCTTGTTTATCAGCCATTTCAATTGGAGGGAGTGATGGCAATATCTGTGGGAGTAAAAACACGGTCTTTAGAAAAGATCGTGCTACCTGTCGATGCAGATAGAACCACAATTGTACTTGCCCAAGAATCAGCCCCACCACACATAACCCACACTCATGCAGATTGTACCCCTACCCAGTTGGACAGAGAACCAGCTACACCCCTTCTAACCCCAACCCCAGCAGATAGACACCCAGTTCCCATTAACACAACACCGTCTCCACCACAGCGCACCCAAACACGAGCAGTTAGTAAGGCAACTGCAGTGCCCAAATCACGAGGACCACCACTCCGAACCCGAAGTCAACGCTTAAAGTAGAAGAAGAATTGTTCTCAGGTCAGGTTCCGTATCTATGGTTCATACTACTTTGCTCTTGCATCACTGTATTTACTGATACCAACCAATTTCAAATTTGAAGGATGCAATTGAAACTCCAATGGCGCAACAGGTATGTTTTAAACCTGTTTCTTCAACGTGTTTGGCTGTTTGCTGTTGTAACTTGATCTATGTTGATTTCAGTTTCAATTGAATAAACAGTTATGTTCTCATGCCATGCACATTACAAGTGTTGTTATTGCTGTGTAGTTTCCCACACTTATATTCTGTCTATGCTGCTTTGTCTTAAATAGATATGATTCAAACTGTATCTATCTTGATTTGGCAACATAACTAGAATGATATAGACCATACAGTGACCATACTACATAGATATATGTTTGTTTCATGCTGTTATCCTGTCCACCTTACTACTGAACTGGTTTACCAAAATGAGTTTCATATACTACATTGTAAACATGAGATGTGTTTGTTTGTTTCCCTTTTAGAATGCGGATAAAATATTGGAGAAGAGTACCCTGTTATGCAATGGTAAAGGAAGTAATGCAGATAAGGTTCAAGATAGTGAGACATCCCTATTGCTCTCCAAGAAAGCTGATAAAAACTATATTGAGGACACTGAGACAACCCCAAAGTCCTGTCTTGATGTAGTGTTCGAGTTACTGGCTACCACTACTGGCACCAGCTCTTCGAACTCGTTGCCTGAATCAGTTCGGCTTATTGAGTCTCAACTTCAAGTTGAAAGACATCGATCAGATGTTATGCGACAGGAAGCCGAAGGACTGAGGAAGTCCCTGCAGAATTCAGATGCATACTTTCTGGTGCAACAATAGGCGCTGGAGGACTTAAGCGCAAAACAAGAGAAAGTTAATAAGCTTGCTAAGCATCTTGCCAGCATTATGGGTACCCAGGATATTGTTTCTTGAGCTCTTCTGAAGTGGTTTCAGTTTTGGACTTGTTTTGTTGCGGCATTTATATGCTGTTGTGTTCCCTATATTTGCACTGGTGGCGAACTTTGATGCCCAGTGGATGTAATATGTGTAATAGCCGTGATAGCCTAGTGTAAGTTGCTTGCTTATTTATTTCCTTGTTGTCTTGTTTATTTGTTTGCTTGTAGTCAGTGCAGTTCTTTTTCTGCGGTTTGCTAGTGGCTGCAACAACCTATTTTTTAAAACTAGGCCACAATAACCATGGGCTAATATTTACTGTAGTGACACTACACCTACGGGCCGTAGAAATAGTGGGCCTTCCACGGGCCGTATAAACAGTGGGCCTTCCACGGGACGTAGAAATAATGGGCCTTCTATGGGCCGTAGAAACAATGGGCCTTCTACGGGCCGTATCATCAATGGGCCTTATACGGGCAGTATGATCGATTGGCCAAACATGGGCCAATAACAGGCCGCATTATGGCCGTAAACGGGCTAGAGTTGGAATCGTTCGTTCATGGGCCGACCATAAAGGGCCATCATTAATAGGCCGTATTTCATGACGCTATGAAAACGGCCCAACGTGTTAACGGACCACAAACGGGCCGACTGTAACCACGGGCTGAATTTGGCCCATAAGTAGAAAATGACAGTCACGGGCCGTAAGTAAACGAATGCTGGAAATGAGCCCAAGAATAAATGGGCTCTGAGAAGGCCGAAAGAGAACATGGGCTGGAAACAGCCCAACAGAATAGCGGGCCCTTAATGGGTATAAAGTGATACACTGTTCATTACGGGCCAGTTTCACCATGGGCCGTTAATGGGTGTAAAGTAATAAATTGTTCATTACGAGCCAGTTTCACCACGGGCCGTTAATAGGCCAAGGGTTACATAGGGCCTCATATGGGCCGAAAGACGTCATGGGCCATACATGGGCCAGAAGTGAAAACGGGCTGGAATCATATTGGGTGGCCAAGATGACGCAACTGGGCCTAATTCAGATAGGGCATAACAGGCCTTGGGTTAGCGGGCTGTAAATGGGCTATATGCGAACAGGCCGTTAACAGGCTTTACATGGGCCGGCCCGCCACCTTTTGACCAAGTCAAATGGGCCGGCCTTTTCACAGGAATGGGCCTCTGTTGGGTCGTGCCACGTGTCGACGTATCATAGGCGCCTTCTGTCCAATGAGTGGATGACATCTGTCCCAACGGTGAGCCGACACATGTTTCCTCCAACCAATGATGATTTTACACGTGGAAAATCCCCATTGGTCGGGGCTGTTAACGGGTTATCGGATCCAAAACCCGACCCGATAGCTTAACGGCGTTCCGTTACGGTGGATGCCACGTGTCGGTCACCCTTGACGAAAGCACTTCTGTGACGCGCGATTTATCATCACGGAAGTGGACACTTCCGTGATGATAATTTTGGTAATGTCATGGAACACTTCTACGACAGCACATGTATGATTATCTTGATTCTGTCATAAATTTGTCATGGATGTACATGCATGACAAAAAACGCGACCTACTGTGACAAACACGTATCATCACGGAAGTGTATTTTTTTTGTAGTGTTCATGGCATCAATCCGCGATACGGCACCAAGGAATTGTTGCACTAAACCAAAATAATTTTCCGGCTTGGGCCACTTTGGCCATAGATGGTCTATCACAGACCGCATCGCAAGTCCGGATAGCCTATGGAGCTCGGCCACCACAGCCATCTTCTCACTCAACGACAATGTGCGCGTTGGAGCACTGAATTGGGACCAAAACAGCTTTTCCACTTCATTATCTTTTTGATCCTCGAAAAACTTGGCCGCATCAGCCGTACTCTTCACCAAATCTACATACGCGTCTGCCGGACTCCAACGTCAATCCAGAGGAGCGTACTTTGGATCTAAAAACTTTAGCCGCAACAAGTAGGGGTTTCCAGCCGCGATTTCTCCGGCCCGTCGAAGCTCCTCCCGCGTGTCCCTAATTTCGGACCGCGTCTCCTTGGCCGCATCAAGTGCCTTCTTAAGGTCAGCCGAAAGAGCCTTATTTTCTTTTTCAAGAAGCTCATGCCGATCGGCAGCATTTTTCAGCTCCGCAGCCATCTCGGCTACTTTGTCTTCGCTTCGGCGACGAGCAGCCTGTTCGGCTCTCAACTCTTCGGCCGCCTTTAGGGCAGCCGCATCACTGGCCCGGGCCTATTCCTTGGCCAGGGCAAGTTCCGCCCTCAGGGCTTCCACGGCAGCAGCTCCATCTGCAGTCCAAACAAATAACATTAGCATTATGCTCCTCTCAGTTTTTCCTACAAAAATAATAATAAGAAAAGCAGAGCACATACCCTATGACTCGTTAAGCCGCTCCTTCACCAGTGTGATATCGACATCAATAACTCCAATCTTCCTCCTTAGTTTGGCCACTTCAACAGACCGGTCGGCTGCCGGATCCTGCGATACCTGCACATAAATACAGCGCGATCATTACTTACACAATATGATCCTCCCTTTGCCGCCTAGGACAGACAACCAGAGTCTCAGGGGCTACTAATCCATATGGAGCACACCTAGCGCGTGCATCACAGCCAAAAATTATGTATTTTTCATTACATACCTCTAAGCCTCTGAGCAGGCTCGTAAAGGCTTCATTCAACCCGCTTGTGGCGGATGAAATCTTCTTGAGCACCATGCTCATTAATGAGCGGTGCTCCTCCGAAAGATCGGCTCACTCCAGAAGGACGGTCAGTGTGTCTGGTCGGACGCCGAATTGTGCTAGACCCTTCTTATCGCCCCCCCGTGGGAGTCGAACGCTCCGGGCTCAGGGCGGCCGAAGTACTAGCTTCTGGCTTCGGCAGATCTGGACTGCTCCATGACGACACGTCAGGGTCGCCCGCCTCATGAGGCAGAGAGGTTGGTGGGGTCTTAGTCTCCATCATCTCCAAAAGGAGATCCCCCAAAGACAAACTCTGTCGAGAAGAGCTACTAGCCGGACTGCAAAGATTGGATCCTGGTTATTGTTCTCGGAGAAGGAAGTAGTACATTTGTATTTACGATTAACTTACAGCTCGGCTGAGGGTTGGCCCGTTGGTGGGCATGGCGCGGTTAGGACGCCCTTCGGGGCAGGCCCCCCTAGTGAAGCTTTCTTCCCTTGTCTGGGTACCTCCATCTCCAAGTCTTCGGAGGCGGCCCTTTTCTTCCCCGCGAGGAGAGGAGGCCTTAGATTCCCCTCCCCGACTATCCTCCTTTGGGGAGGTAGCAATTCCCCCGGTTTGGATGCGCAATGTGTGAAGTTCTGCTTCTCTGTTCTTCCCTTCGTCTTTCCCTCAGGGCACTTCACTTAGCACACGATCAAGCATCTTGGCTATGGCAGGACTAGGCGAGCCTTCGGGAAGTGGCGCCGGACACCTGATTCTCTCCGCCTTGTTGCACCATTCCTGGCCGCGGAGGATTTTCAGAATAATGTTATGATAAATATAAACAAAGTGTTCGGTTTCTGGGTTACTTACTTGGGTATCTGGGCGATTGCAGCTCAGGCCCGCATCCTCGGTGGTGTCCGGACACTTTGCTTGTGGTCCGAAGAATAACTTACACATCCCTTCGAGCGTCAGGCCGAAGAAGTGCAGAATAGTCCGCGGACCTTCCGGATTGAACTCCCACATCCGGAGAGGCCTGCGTTTGCACGGCAACATCCGTCGGATTAGCATTACCTTAATTATGCTGGCATGGCTAATGTCCCTCTCAAGAAGCTCTTGGATACGGCTCTGCAGTGTTGGTACATCATTAGCAGGCCCCTAATCCCGTCCTATATTGGTCCATGACGCCAGTTGAGGAGGGGGACCCGAATGGAAGTCGGGGGCAGCCACCCACTTTGTTCCTCTAGGAGCCGTGACGTAAAACCACCTCCGCTGCCATAGATCGGACACCTCTGGGAAGGAGCCCTCTGGCTATGGAGCATCGGTGTTCCTGCTTATTACTACACCTCCGCACTCCACGTGTCGCCCCTCAATCATCTTCGGCTTCACATTAAAGGTTTTGAGAAAGGCTTCGCACACAACGATGAACGACGAGATTTGAAGTATGGCGTCTGGAGCTAGATCATGAAAATCTAGCCTGTAGTAGAACCTGAGCCCTCTCACAAAGGGATCAAGGGAGAAGCCTAAGACACGGAGGAAGTGAGGAACAAATACAACGCTCTCGTTGGGTTCGGGAGTAGGGATGACCTGCCCTGTAGTAGGAAGCATGTGCTTGATGTCGGCAGTCAAATATCCGACCTCCCTAAGCTTCGCAATGTCCTCTTCTCTGACCGATGAGGCTACCCACCGGCCTTGAAGGTTGGATCCGGACATGATTGAGGATCCGAGGTACTTGAGCTGGGGCTCCGGGTGTTAGAACTCGAGATGCGAAAAGGCGCAAGGGTGGTGGAAAAGAGGGATAGGCCTCGACCCCTTTATAAAGGGGGTGAATATCAAACATCCTCAGTGTGACCGCTTGGGACTTGCCTAAAAACACGGAGTCATACTAACGGGCGTCGTGGTGTTGCGCGCGCCCGTGTTGATAGAAGATCCCATGATAAGGGGAGCACGATCTCTGCTTTGGCAAGATGCGCCAATAAAACTGCCTTGCAACGCGTATCGAGGTAGGCCGAGAAAAACCGGTTCATATTGGGTTGGGCCACGATGCAGGAGCACGCCGTACATAAATTGTCAGCAGATTACATTTATGAAATATCATTCTCTCTACGGTGGTATGCGAAGATCATCTTGCAGATCCGGACACGGTTTAAGTGTTCGATAATTACTTTGGAGTATTCGGAGATGGAACCCGCCTTACAATGCCGAAGACAAACTGTGCGCCGGACTCATCATCATTGAAGCCTAGTTCAGGGGCTACTGAGGGAGTCCTGGATTAGGGGGTATCCGGACAGCTGGACTATATACTTTAGCCGGACTGTTGGACCGTGAAGATACAAGACTCAAGACTTCGTCCCGCGTCCGGTTGAGACTCTCCTTTGTTTGGAAGACAAGCTTGTTGATCCGGATATTAGATTCCCTTCTTTGTAACCGACTCCGTGTAAACCCTAGCCCCCTCCGGTGTCTATATAAACCGGAGGGTTTAGTCCGTATGAGGACGATCACCACATTCATAATCATCATAGGCTAGCTTCTAGGGTTTAGCCTCTACAATCTCGTGGTAGATCAACTCTTAACACTCATATCATCAATATCAATCAAGTAGGAAGTAGGGTTTTACCTCGATCGAGAGGGCCTGAACCTGGGTAAACATTCTGTCCCTTGCCTCCTGTTACCATTAGCCTTAGACGCACAGATCGGGACCCCCTACCCGAGATCCATCGGTTTTGACACCGACAGGGGGGTCGTGCGCAGGGCTCTCCCCTGGCAGTGCTAGAGGGAGAGGGTGGAGATCGTGGGGGAGTGGGGGGTTGATTCTAGGGTTCGGTTGGGGGGAGTTGGGGTTATAGGCCAGGGGGTGGGCCGGCCTGGTGGGCGGCCTGGTGGGTTGAGGCCCAAGGAGGGCGCGGTTGGCCAGCTGGGCCAGTCGGTTGGCCAAGGCCCAAGGGCAGTGGGTGTGTGTGTGTGTTTCTTCTAATAAAACTACCCCACTGTTTTCTTTAAAAAAATAAGACTAAAAGAGCTTTGCTAGAAAAGAGGCTTGTCAAACAAAACAAGCACATTATTTCTAGGAGTCACAAAAAGTTTTGAGGCCAAAAGTAGTTGCCTAACCATTTTTAGAAATTGGAAAGGACAATTTAAAATTTTGTTGGACCACTAAATAATTTCCAGGGGCACTTTGGGAATCCAAAAGGGGTTGTTTCCAACATGGCAATTATCCAGGGATTATATGCCACACATTGAACATTTTTATTTGCATGTTTGAGAATTTTGAATTTTGATTTCAATTTGAATTTGGAATTTGAACTGTGTTTGAATGCAAAGGGGGATTAGTAATAGTAAGAGTGATGACATGGCACCATTAACATGGGATTACTGTAGCTTAATTATCCGGGCGTCACAATTCTCCTCCACTACAAGAAATCTCGTCCCAAGATTGAAGGGATGGAGTAAGGGGGAAAGACTTAGGAAGGACAGAGCTCAACACAAGATAGGTACCTGGGGGCTATCTCACTGAACATGGCATAGAGGCATCTCTTGAGTTGAAATTTAAGAAGTCATCGAGAACAAGGTAAGGAGGTGCAATAAGAAGCTTTAAGCGGGTAGGCAATCGTTCGTTGCCTGAAACAAAGGTGAAAGGGGTTCAGAGCAATGAGAATAAGTATTGTGTCTGATACCAGAACGGATCACAAGGAAGGTGGCTCGTGAATTACATATGAAGCCAAGCGCGAGAGATAACTTTGAAAACAGGGATGTATAGGAGAGTCAGGTTTCGACATGTGGAACTGTGGGTTATGGGCCCACCATGTGGGTTAAAAGCCAGAAGGGTGCTAACATTTGCAAGGTCATGATAGCAAGGCAGGTCAGAGGACAACATGTCAGTTATGTTGGCAACAACGTTGGTACCAAGGGCGAGGAGCAAAGAGAACCATTTTCTTTCTTGTTAAGACGAGGCGGACCAATAGGCAAAGTTCTCGTCCATCCTTGGCTACCAGAATGTCATCAACAATAGTAACAAGGTCTTACTGACAGAGTTTGTACACCGAGGGGTATACATAAGCAGGGAATTATCACTGCTCAAATATGTTAGGTTACAAGAAGGGTTAATCACAACAATGGAGAGAAAAGTGTAGACTCGAATCAGTTATCGGTGTTCTCGAGTGTCTAACAACTCAGAACCCATGGAAAATTGGAACCAGCGAGAAATACTAGTTGATGAAGAACTCATAAGAAGTTATGTAGATCCGTGATATTCTCGAGATACCAGATGGTAATACTCGAAGGTAGCATAATATAGAGGTTGGACAGGTGAAAAGATCTTTAGAGGACAAGTACTTCAACTTGTCCAAGAGATGGGATCAAAGAAGAACTATATGGGCGGAACCACGGTTGCAAAGGACCAAACATGGTTACAAGATGAACTTATCACAAGGGAATTATTATTATTACAAGAAGCTTCCATGATAAGTTCCACATCGGGTCCATGGGCATGAACACAAATGTTCAAGGTCGACTCCCACTTCTCTAATGCACAACTTTTCATTCACTTCCCGCATTCAAAGAAGTTGTAGTGTTGAAATTTCACCTAACGAAAAGCAAGTAGAGCATAACCCGCATAACTTTTGAGTTTACGCGGATTTAGGGAAGACAAAGATTCAACCATAGGGACATCTTAGGACATATACCACACCCTTCACAAGTAAATAACTCAAGCCCAAAAGCAGAGTATGGTTGACAAGAGCGGGGATACAATTTACCAAAGGTATTATGTATCCGAGGAAAAGCTCGCAAGGTTACCGAATATGAAGGATGATGTCAGATAAAATACACCAAGGATCTTGTGGTCCACGAGGGATCTGATGTGAGCAACGGTACTCAACCAGAAGAAGGAAGAATGCAAGGAGGTCAGATTATAGAAGCAACTGACTAATTCAGAGTTCAAATGCAAATGAATTATGATTCCCAAATCAAGGGATCAGAAGCCAACACTCTGATCAAGAATGGATAAGTTGAATAGACTTAGGCACAACCGATGGCAATCTGATTGGCCGAGAACCAGCTCATGTTCAGGAAGATGTTTGAACTGGAAAGATAATTTATAAGGATCAACTGATGATTGCGACACAAACATATCAAATCGAAAGACTCAAGATGATAATGACAAAGGACGTCAATGGATACTGCTAGGCATATGGAATTAACCAGGGTGTAGGCAGGTAAGACCTTCTAGAGCAATAGGCGATAGAGGTCATCGAAAGCTCGGATTGTATCACAAAGTATCTTATGAAGCATAAGGATAACTAGGGATGAACGGATACTCGATAAGAATGAGTAATTATCCGTAGGGGTATTCATGCGGCAAGGAACCGCAAGGCAGTAGGCACAAGGTATTCTTGGAACAAATAAGGAGAAATTCAGGGTATCTTGTAATAACAAGATCAATGAGGAATGACTGTATGAACGACAATGTAGGTAGTTACACCTAAGGATTTATCGATGGTAGGGATCACAACGCGAAGGGTCCAAGGGACTTGGTAAAACATCGGAGAGTGTCTTCAGAATCTTCTGATGCACCAAGTAATCATCTGGAGCGAGGCGCTCTCCGGGAGAAGTATTTACGAGATCCTAGAGTTAGAGTTAACAAAATCATTTAACCCGAATAGAAGAGAGTTCAGAGTCCCAGAGTATAGATGAGGAGTAAAATATCCTAATACCACCCAATGGCGACGTGGGCCCGTAAGCCAAACAACCATGTTAGTAAATTAGTTTTTCAAAGACTAGACTCAACTTTGGCCAAGGAGTTGGAAAGGTGGATCCTACAGGCAGCTGGCTCTGATACCAACTTGTGACGCCCCCGATTCAATCGTACACTAATCATACACGCAAATGTGTACGATCAAGATCAGGGACTCACGGGAAGATATCACAACACAACTCTAGACACAAAAAAAATAATACAAGCTTTATATTACAAGCCAGGGGCCTCGAGGGCTCGAATACATAGCTCGATACACAAGAGTCAGCGGAAGCAACAATATCTGAGTACAGACATAAGTTAAACATAGAATGCCTTAGGAAGGCTAGCACAAAAGCAACACGATCGAAGAGGCAAGGCCTCCTGCCTGGGACCTCCTAACTACTCCTAGTCTTCGGCGGCCTCCATGTAGTAGTATCCGTCGGCGGTGGCATCTGGCTCCAAGGATCCACCATCTGGTTGCATCAACCGGAAAGAAGAAAGAAGGGGGAAAAGGGGGTAGCAAAGCAACCGTGAGTACCCATCCAAAGTACTCGCAAGCATCAGATCTAGACTATGTATGCATTGGTATCAAATGGAATGTTCTTTTCTGTGGACTGAACTGCTGAAAGCCAGAATAGAGGGGAAGGCCTAGCCTATCGAAGACTAGCATCTTCAAGCAGCTCCAAGTATCTTGCAGCATATAGAAGAGTAAAGAATAACAGTTTATATTTAACAAACATGTTGTAACATTAATGCCCAGAGATCCTTCCTCGACTCCCTGCGAGAAAGCAATCCCGGAGCCACATATCTCAAGTATCCATTTCTAGTTGTATAAGATCAAGATATAAGTCTGAACGTCTGTTACCGTGGACACGGCTATTAATAGATAATCTTCCCTGCAGGGGTGCACCATGTTTTCCAACACACTTAATTACTCTGGTCGAACACACTTTTCTGAGTCAATGCTCGGCCTCGGAAGATCAACACGTCACAGCCCTACCTAGGCTCAGCAGAGAGGTCCCTGCCAGTCTACATCCTAAGCACTCCGGGGTCTGGGCCCATCGCCCGTTGCACCCCGGATCGTTGCGCGCAGGGCGATCCAGGCCACCTCCACTGGGGCGCTGACCAGGGCGTGCCATAATGCTGAACTGGACGTCTGACAAATCTTCGGCTGATACCACGACGCCGAGGCCCATAAATATTCTCGCGTGGTGGTTGGTGCGTAAAGGCCAAAGGCCAACTCAGAACAAATACCCAAACCATAGTGTATTATTAGCTTGCGGAGACGAGCAAAGACTCACGATCGAAAGTGACCCCGTCGCCCCGTCTCGTGGACTTATGACAAGGGCCTAGAATGCCCGGCCGTGCCACGTAACCATCTTGCGGGTGCTCTCCGGGCTCGCCCGACTTTCACCAAGGTCTCAAGTAAAGTCAAGGTAACTGTGTGTCCAAACATCAAGGGGAAAACCCCGATGAATCACCCCCGGTGGATTCCACTCAATGTAATCATCAAGGTGAATGTAATAGGGACCACCCTCGAGGTTCACACTTGAGGTGTTGAACGACAGAGCCGTATCGTGAATGGTGAAAGAGGAAATCACCCTCGATGACCACGACCGAATAGCTACACTACAGAATTATCATCAGGAGTGCGTTATGAGGGATCACCCTCGGCACTCGATAGTAGCTCTGTAGAGTCGAGCAACAAAAGGGGCGTGATGTGATGTGAGGTGTCGGGCTTTGGTCATCGATCACGTCGATCGAGGTGTCGATGATGAAGCAGGGGAAACAAGGACAAGTGGGGGTTACTGAGGGATCACTAACCAACCTATACTAAGTAGTTTAGGATAAGCAGGTAGGTAACAATAGCAGGTACAAAAGTAGGCTATGCATCAGAATAGGAGCAAATAATAACAGTAGCAAAATCTAATGCAAGCATGAGATATAGAATGGACGATATCGGGATGATGAAAGGGGGGGCTTGCCTGGTTGCTCAGACAAGAAGGAGGGTCGTCGTCGATGTAGTCGATCACAGGGGCATCAGCAGCGGTCTCGGGGTCTACCAGAGAGAAGAGGGGGGAGAACAATAAATACATAGCAAGCAAGAGCATATCAGGACAACAGGGAGAGCTAGACGTGTTCTAACGCAGTGCTACACGATACCGGTAAAGGGGAACAACATCTGAGAAAGTTTTCCTGGTTCCGGACGTCTGTCAAACAAATGAACTGGAGGGGAAAGGTTGCATGTTCGCTATGCTAGGAACGTGTGGCATACGAACGGACCGCGTGTTCAGATTCGTCTCGTCGTTGTGATCAACTTTCATGTACAAATCTTTTTCATCCTAGCTACGGTTTATTTTCTATGATTTTTCAAAGATTAAAACAATATTCTGGAATTTAATATTAATCCTAGATAAACCAGAATATACCTATTGTACCCACTAGAATCTAGCCCTAGTGGATGACAAGTGGGGTCCATGGATCTA
Source organism: Triticum dicoccoides (assembly GCF_002162155.2). Taxonomy (NCBI): domain Eukaryota; kingdom Viridiplantae; phylum Streptophyta; class Magnoliopsida; order Poales; family Poaceae; genus Triticum; species Triticum dicoccoides. The sequence goes on along the minus strand of NC_041393.1, from coordinate 184,440,952 downwards.
GTCAGCATGCACAGTCAACAATTGACTGGGTCAACGTTGACTGGTCAAACAGGGCAATTGGGCCCACTGTCATAGACTAGTTTAAATTAAGCAGGTTTAATTAGACTAAATATGTTCATTAGGCTAATTAATCAAAGTTAATTAATTAATTAATCAATTACTTAATTAATTTAATGTATATATTTTTATAAATATATTTTTTAGGGCGTGGGCCCGCATGGTCAATGGCCCAAAGGGCCTCACGGGCGCTAGGCGAAACGGGCGGAGCGGGGGCGCCCGTGCCCAAGGGGCGCTACGCCTGGGCGTGGGGCAAGGCCACCAGCGACGGAGGAGCCCGCCGGGCGGCGCGGCAAGGTCGGGATGCCGGGGAGCGATGAGGTCAGAGGCAGAGCGGGGCCTGCGTGGCCGGAGGCAGGAAGGGCCATGGAGGCGCAGTCGGTGGCCACGACCGGCCGGGAAGGCACGATGGGGCGGAGGAGGCGGGACGGCGCCGCTGGCGGATGCTGTTGGCCAGGCGGGGCGGCTAGGTAGTCGGGCGGTAGTGGGGCGCGAGCGGCGGGGAGAGAGGAGAAGGGGAACAGGCGGCGCTCACAGCGGACCGTAGAGGAGCGGCAATGGGCTCTGGGAGGTCTGGCGAGGTAGGGGCGG
>NC_041393.1:184438949-184439910 GCF_002162155.2 Triticum dicoccoides | reverse complement strand
GGGCGTGACAGCGAGCGAGAGAGGTGGGGGTCGCGTGCGGGGCTCTCCCCTAACAGCGCTGGAGGGTTATAGGCGAGGGGGTGGGCCGGCCTGGTGGGCGGCCTGGTGGGTTGAGGCCCAAGGGGGCGCGGTTGGCCAGCTGGGCCAGTCGGTTGGCCAAGGCCCAAGGGCAGTGGGGGGGTGTTTTTCTTCTAATAAAATTGCCCCACTGTTTTCTTAAAAAAACAAGACTAAAAGAGCTTTGTTAGAAAAGAGGCTTGTCAAACAAAACAAGCACATTATTTCTAGGAGTCACAAAAAGTTTTAAGGCCAAAAGTAGTTGCCTAACCATTTTTAGAAATTGGACATGCCAATTTAAAATGCTACTGGACCACTAAATAATTTCCAGGGGCACTTTGAGAATCCAAAGGGGTTGTTTCCAACATGGCAATTATCCAGGGATTATTTGCCACACATTGAACATTTTTATTTGCATGTTTGAGAATTTTGAATTTTGACTTCAATTTGAATTTGGAATTTGAACTGTGTTTGAATGCAAAGGGGGATTAGTAATAGTAAGAGTGATGACATGGCACCATTAACATGGGATTACTGTAGCTTAATTATCCGGGCGTCACAGTCGGTAGCTAGAATTCTGGCTGGAAAAGGAGTAAATATTGGAAACCTATTCTGCACAGCTCCAAAAATCTTGAAACTCCACGGAAGTCATTTTTGGAATTAATAAGAATTATTGAGCGAAGAAAACACCAGAGGAGGCCCACACCCTGGCCAGGAGGGTGGGGGGCGCGCCCACCCCTACTGGGTGCGCCCCCTGTCTCCTGGGCCCCCTGTTGGCCCTCCGGTGCCCATCTTCTGCTATATGAAGGCTTTTACCCTGGAAAAATCATAAGCAAGCTTACGGGAACAAACTCCGCCGCCACGAGGCGGAACCAATCTAGGGCTCCGGCGGAGCTGTTCTGCC
>NC_041393.1:184430914-184438686 GCF_002162155.2 Triticum dicoccoides | reverse complement strand
TGTTCTGCCGGGGAAACTTCCCTCCGGGAGGGGGAAATCATCACCATCGTCATCACCAACGATCCTCTCATCGGGAGGGGGTCAATCTCCATCAACATCTTCACCAGCACCATCTCCTCTCAAAACCCTAGTTCATCTCTTGTATCCAATCTTGTATCAAAACCACAAATTGGTACCTGTGGGTTGCTAGTAGTGTTGATTACTCCTTGTAGTTGATGCTAATTGGTTTACTTGGTGGAAGATCATATGTTCAGATCCTTAATACATATTAATACTCCTCTTAACATGAACATGAATATGCTTTGTGAGTAGTTACATTTGTTCTTGAGGACATGGGTGAAGTCTTGCTATTAGTAGTCATGTGAATTTGGTATTCCTTCGATATTTTAATGAGATGTATGTTGTCTCTCCTCTAGTGGTGTTATGTGAACATCGACTACATGACACTTCACCATTATTTGGGCCTAGAGTAAGGCATTGGGGAGTAATAAGTAGATGATGGGTTGCTAGAGTAACAGAAGCTTAAACCCTAGTTTATGTGTTGCTTCGTAGGGGCCTAATTTGGATCCACTAGTTTCATGCTATGGTTAGGTTTACCTTAATACTTCTTTTGTAGTTGCAGATGCTTGCAATAGGGGTTAATCATAAGTGGGATGCTTCTCCAAGTAAGGGCAGTACCCAAGCACCGGTTCACCCACATATCAAATTATCAAAGTACCGAACGTGAATCATATGAGTGTGATGAAAACTAGCTTGACCATAATTCCCATGTGCCCTCGAGAGCGCTTTTCTCATTATAAGAAATTGTCCAGGCTTGTACTTTGCTACAAAAAGGATTGGGCCACCTTGCTGCACTTTATTTACTTTCATTGCTTATTACCCGTTACAAATTATCTTATCACAAAACTATCTGTTACCTATAATTTCAGTGCTTGCAGAGAATACCTTACTGAAAACTGCTTGTCATTTCCTTCTGCTCCTTGTTGGGTTCGACACTCGTACTTATCGTAAGGACTACGATAGATCCCCTATACTTGTGGGTCATCAAGACTCTTTTCTGGCGCCATTGCCGGGGAGTGAAGCGCCTTTGGTGAGTGGAACTTGGTAAGGAAACATTTATATAGTGTGCTGAAATTTTCTGTCACTTGTTACTATGGAAACTAATCCTTCGAGGGGCTTGTTCGGGGTATCTTCACCCCGACCAATAGAGCAAAGACTTGCTCCTCAACCAACTGAACCTACTAAATTTTTTTACTTTGAGATTCCTTCGGGTATGATAGAGAAACTGCTAGCTAATCCCTTTGCAGGAGATGGAACATTGCATCCCGATTTACACCTTATCTTTGTGGATGAAGTTTGTGGATTTTTAAGCTTGCAGGTATTCCCGATGATGTTGTCAAAAGGAAGGTCTTCCCTTTATCTTTGAAGGGATATGCATTGACATGGTATAGGCTATGTGATGATACGGGATCTTGGAATTATAAACGATTGAAGTTGGAATTTCACCAGAAGTTCTATCCTATGCATCTTGTTCATCGTGATCGTAATTACATATATAATTTCTGGCCTCGCGAAGGAGAAAGCATCGCTCAAGCTTGGGGGAGGCTTAAGTCAATGTTATATTCTTGTCCCAATCATGATTATTCAGAACTTTGATGCTCGGCTTTCTCTCAATGATCGCACCATGCTTGATACTTCCTGTGTTGGTTCTTATATGCTGAAGACTACTGAATTCAAGTAGGATTTATTGGAAAGAATTAAACACAACTCTGAAGATTGGGGTTCAGACGATGGTAAGGAGTCAGGTATAACACCTAAGTTTGATTGTGTTAAATCTTTTATGGATACCGATGCTTTTCGTGGATTTAGCGCTAAGTATGGACTTGACTCTGAGATAGTAGCTGCATTTTGTGAATCTTTTGCTAGTCACGTTGATTTCCCTAAGGAGAAGTGGTTTAAATATAATCCTCCCATTGAAGTAAAAGTAGTTGCACCTATTACAGTTGAAGAAAATACTGTCACTTATAATGATCCTATTTTCCCTACTAGTTATGTTGAGAAACCACCTTTTTCTGTTAGGATGAAGGATCATGCTAAAACTTCAACTGTTGTTCATAAGAGTAATACTAGAACTTTTACACCTCCTGAGCAAATCAAAGTTGAACCTAGTATTGATATGGTTAAATATCTCTTGGATGATAATTTAGATGGGCATGTTATTTACTTATGTGAACAGGCTGCTAATATTACTAGACCAGATGCTAAGATACATACACCTATTGTAGGCATGCCTGTTATTTCTGTTAAAATAGGAGATCATTGTTATGATGGCTTATGTGATGTTGGTGCTAGTGCTAGTGCTAGTGCAATACCCTTTGACTTATATACAGAAATTATGCATGATATTGCACCTGCTGAAATAGAAGATATTGATGTTACTATTAAGCTTGCCAATAGGGACACCATTAAGCCAGTTGGGATTGTTAGAGATGTTGAAGTCTTGTGTGGGAAGGTTAAATATCCTGTGGATTTTCTTGTTCTTGGTTCCCCACAAGATGACTTTTGTCCCATTAATTTTGGTAGACCCTTCTTGAATACTGTTAATGCTAGGATTGATTGCAAAAAGGATGTTGTTACAATTGGCTTAGGGTATATGTCTCATGATTTTAATTTTGCTAAGTTTCGTAGACAACCCCGTTATAAAGAATCACCTAGTAAGGATGAGATTATTGGTCTTGCTTCTATTGTCGTGCCTCCTGCTGATCCATTAGAACAATATTTGTTAGACCATGAAAATGATATGTCTATGAATGAAAGAAGAGAAATAGATGAAGTATTCCTTCAACAGGGTCCTATTCTGAAACACAACTTGCCTGTTGAAATTCTAGGGGATCCCCCTCCACCCAAGGGTGATCCCGTGTTTGAGCTCAAACCTTTACCTGATAATCTTAAGTATGCTTATCTTGATGAAAAGGAAATATATCCTGTTATTATTAATGCTAACCTTTCAGAGTAAGAAGAAGAAAGATTATTGAAAACTCTGAAGAAGCACTGTGCTGCTATTGGATATACTCTGGATGATCTTAAGGGCATTAGTCCCACTCTATGTCAACACAAAATAAAAGTGGAGAAAGATGTCAAACCAGGTAGAGATCCTCAACGACGGCTAAACCCTAAGATGAAAGAAGTGGTAAGAAAGGAGATACTAAAGCTCCTTGAGGCAGGTATAATTTATCCCATTGCTCATAGTGATTGGGTAAGTCATGTCCATTGTGTACCTAAGAAGGGAGGTATACTGTCATTCCTAATGATAAAGATGAATTGATCCTGCAAAGAATTATTACAGGTTATAGGATGGTAATTGATTTCCATAAATTAAATAAGGCTACTAAGAAAGATCATTACCCTTTACCTTTTATTGATCAAATGCTAGAAAGACTATCCAAACATACATATTTTTGCTTTCTAGATGGTTATTCTGGTTTCTCTCAAATACCTGCATCAGCGGAGGATCAATCAAAAACTACTTTTACTTGCCCTTTCGGTACTTTTGCATATAGATGTATGCCTTTTTGTTTATGTAATGCACCTGCTACCTTTCAAAGATGCATGATGGCTATATTCTTTGACTTTTGTGAAAAGATTTGTGAGGTATTCATGGATGACTTCTCCATTTATGGATCCCCTTTTGATGATTGCTTGAGCAACCTTGATCGAGTTTTGCAGACATGTGAAGACACTAGTCTCGTCTTGAATTGGGAAAAGTGCTACTTTATGGTTAATGAAGGCATTGTCTTGGGGCATAAGATTTCTGAGAGAGGTATTGAATTTGATAAAGCTAAAGTTGATGCTATTGAAAAGATGCCATGTCCCAAGGACATAAAAGGTATAAGAAGTTTCGTTGGTCATGCCCGTTTTTATAGGAGGTTCATTAAGGACTTCTCTAAAATCTCTAGGCCCCTGACTAATTTATTGCAAAAAGATATTCCTTTTGTCTTTTATGATGATTGTGTAGAAGTATTTGACATAATTAAGAAAGCTTTGATCACTGCACCTATTATTCAGCCACCTGATTGGAATTTACCCTTTGAAATTATGTGTGATGCTAGTGATTATGATGTAGGTGCTGTTCTAGGTCAAAGAGTTGATAAGAAATTGAATGTTATCCAGTATGCTAGTAAAACTCTTGATACTGCCCAGAGAAATTATGCTACTATTGAAAAAGAGTTCTTAGCAGTTGTATTTGCTTGTGATAAGTTCAGACCTATATTGTTGATTCCAAAGTTACTATTCACACTGATCATGCTACTATTAAATATCTTACGGAAAAGAAAGATGCAAAGCCTAGACTCATTAGATGGGTTCTCTTGCTCCAAGAATTTGATTTGCATATTGTTGATAGAAAGGGGGCTGAGAACCCTGTTGCAGACAACCTATCTAGGTTAGAGAATGTTCTTGATGACCCACTACCTATTGATGATAGCTTTCCTAATGAACAATTAGCGGTCATTAATGCTTCTCGTACTGCTCCTTGGTATGCTGATTATACTAATTACATTGTTGCTAAATTTATACCACCTAGTTTCACATACCAGCAAAAGAAAAAGTTCTTTTATGATTTAAGACATTACTTCTGGGATGACCCACACCTTTATAAAGAAGGACTAGATGGTGTTATTAGACGTTGCGTACCTGAGCATGAACAGGAACAGATCCTACGCAAGTGTCACTCTGAATCATATGGAGGACACCACGCTGGAGATAGAACTGCACATAAGGTATTGCAATCCGGTTTTTATTGGCCTACTCTCTGTAAATATGCTCGTAAGTTTGTCTTGTCTTGTGATGAATGTCAAAGAATTGGTAATATTAGTAGACGTCAAGAAATGCCTATGAACTATTCTCTTGTTATTGAACCATTTGATGTTTGGGGCTTTGATTATATGGGACCTTTTCCTACCTCTAATGGTTACACACATATTTTAGTTGATGTTGATTACGTTACTAAGTGGGTAGAAGCTATTCCAACTAGTAGTGCTGATCATAACACCTTTATTAAGATGCTTAAAGAAGTTATTTTTCCGAGGTTTGGAGTCCCTAGATATCTTATAACTGATGGTGGTTCACATTTTATTCATGGTGCTTTTCATAATATGCTTGCTAAGTACGATATTAACCATAGAATCGCATCTCCTTATCACCCGTTGTCTAGTGGTCAAGTAGAGTTGAGCAATAGAGAGCTCAAATTAATTTTGCAAAAGACTGTGAATAGATCTAGAAAGAATTGGTCCAAGAAACTTGATGATGCATTATGGGCCTATAGAACTGCATATAAAAATCCTATGGGTATGTCTCCGTATAAGATGGTTCATGGAAAAGCATGTCACTTACCTCTTGAACTTGAACATAAGGCATATTGGGCTATTAAAGAGCTCAACTATGACTTCAAACTTGCTGGTGAGAAGAGGTTATTTCATATTAGCTTACTTGATGAATGGAGAACCCAGGCCTACGAGAATGCCAAGCTGTTCAAAGAAAAAGTTAAACATTGGCATGACAAAAGGATACAAAAGTGTGAGTTTAACGTAGGTGATTATGTGTTGCTATTCAACTCTCGTTTAAGATTTTTTGCAGGAAAACTTCTATCTAAATGGGAAGGTCCTTACGTTATCAAGGAGGTCTATCATTCTGGTGCCATAAAAATCAACAACTTCGAAGGCACAAGTCCGAGGGTGGTGAATGGTCAAAGAATCAAGCATCATATCTCAGGTAATCCTATCAATGTTGAAACTAATATTATTGAAACCGTAACCCCTGAGGAATATATAAGGGACACTTTCCAGAACGTTTCAGGCTCCAAAAAGGAATAGGTATGTGGTACGGTAAGTAAACCGACTCCAAAAAAATTCTAATGGCAATTTTTCTCCATTTTGGAATATTTAAGAATTTTGGAAAGAAAGAGATTCGGGAAGGACATGAGGCCTCCATGAGGGTCGAGGGCGCGCCCACCCTTACTGGGTGTGCCCCCCTGTCTCGTGGGCACCTCGTGTGCCTCCCGAACTCCGTTTTCTTGCACGTTACGTATTTTGGTCGGTAAAAATTCATTATATAATCTCCCGAAGGTTTTCACCACCGTATCATGCAAATATCCTCTGTTTTCGTTTCGAGCTATTTTTCTGATAGATCTAGAGCACCATGACGTCTCCAAGCGCTCCCAAGGACAAGTTTTTCGAGAGGGTTATCAACCCCTATCTCGCGGAGGTGGTGCAACACCCTAAAACCATTGAGATGCATGAGGGGGTGCTGCACATCCGCGATGTGGAGGGACCAAGGCGCACCGGAAGCGTGGAGACAAAGATCGAAGCCATGGAGCAACAAGTTTTCAAGTGCCAAGGGATGGTGGAGCATGGACTCAACGCCAACCAGATGATGATCATGGAGTTCACCAACAACCACAAGCTGGATGCCAAGATCATTGGGGAGACCATCTTTAAGCTTCAACAGAAAATCAAGCACCTCCAAGCCCAGATATATGACCTGAAAAACCAAAATTGTGAGTATGAATATAGATTCAAGAGGATGAGTTTGGCTGCAGATTTGAGGATCTCGGAGACTCGATCATCCTACTATGATGGCGAGCCTATGCCTTGGAAGATGGACGACAAGCCTACATCATCAACAACTCCTACTTCACCACCTCCGAGGACATAATCACATGGTTATGGGCACTACCCTTGGCAATGGCCAAGCTTGGGGGAGGTGCCCCGGTATCGTATCACCACCACACTCCTATCTTTACCGTTTTACTTAGTTTGATCCTTTTAGTAATTTCTTGATCTAGTAGATTGAAGTTTTGGTATCAAGTAGTTTTGAGTTTTGCTTTGTGATCTCTTTATGTAATCGAGTCCGTGAGCTATCTATAATAAAGATTAGTGTTGAGTCAAGGGCTTTGTATCTTGCTATGATCTTGAGGAAGTAGAAGAACAAAAAGAATAAAAGAGTTCATATTGATCTTATGGATAGTAATGACTTCACATATAAAGAGTATGAGGCATAAAAGTTGTTGAGACTTGACAAACATAGTTTTGGCCATTGTTGCAATTAATAGGAAGTAATAAGGAAAGAGAGGTTTTAAATATAAATATACTATCTTGGACATATTTTATGATTGTGAGCACTCATTAAGTATGACATGCTAAAGAGTTGATGTTCGACAAGGAAGACAACGTAATGGTTTATGTTCTCTCACATCTCAGTTAAAGTATATTGTCATTGATCTTCCCAACATGTTGAGCTTTCCTTTCCCCCTCATGCTAGCCAAAAATTCCTTGCACCATGTAGAGATACTACTTGTGCTTCCAAATATCCTTAAACCCAGTTTTTGCCATGAGAGTCCACCATACCTAACTATGGTTTGAGTAAGATCCTTCAAGCAAGTTGTCATGTTGCAAGTAATAAAAATTGCTCTCTAAATATGTATGATTTATTAGTGTAGAGAAAATAAGCTTTATACGATCGTGTGATATGGAAGTAATAAAAGCGCCGGACTGCATAATAAAGGTTCATATCACAAGTGGAAATATAAAGTGACGTTCTTTTGCATTAAGATTTTGTGCATCCAACCCTAAAAGCACATGACAACGTCTGCTTCCCTCTGCGAAGGGTCTATCTTTTACTTTATGTCTTTACATTATGCAAGAGTCAAGGTGATCTTCACCTTTCCCTTTTCATTTTATCCTTTGGCAAGCACCTCGTGTTGGAAAGATCCTGAT
>NC_041393.1:184427957-184430641 GCF_002162155.2 Triticum dicoccoides | reverse complement strand
ATATATCCAATTGGATGTAAGTTAGCATGAACTATTATTGTTGACATCACCCAAAGGTGAATACATTGGGAGGCAACATTATAAGCCCCTATATTTCTCAGTGTCTGATTAAAACTCCATAACCACAAGTATTGCATGAGTGTTAGCAATTGTAGAAGACTATATGATAGTTGAGTATGTGGACTTGCTGAAAAGCTCTATTCTTGACTCTTTCTGATGTTATGATAAATTGCAATTGCTTCAATGACTGAGATTATAGTTTGTTAGTTCTCAATGAAGTTTTTGAACCATACTTGACATTGTGAATGGATTGTTACTTGAGCATAAGAAACCATATGACAAAATCTATATATGTTGTTGTTATAAGAATGATCATGATGCCCTCATGTCCGTATTTTATTTTTATCGACACCTCTATCTCTAAACATGTGGACATATTTTTCGATTTTGGCTTCCGCTTGAGGACAAGCTAGGTCTAAGCTTGGGGGAGTTGATACATCCATTTTGCATCATGCTTTTATATCAATATTTATTCCATTATGGGTTGTTATTACACGTTATGTCACAATACTTATGGCTATTCTTTCTTATTTTACAAGGTTTATCATGAAGAGGGAGGATGCTGGCAGCTGGAATTCTGGCTAGAAAAGGAGCAAATATTGGAAACATATTCTGGACAGCTCCAAAAATCCTGAAACTCCACGGAAGTCATTTTTGGAATTAATAAGAATTATTGAGCGAAGAAAACACCAGAGGGGGCCCACACCCTGGCCAGGAGGGTGGGGGCGCGCCCACCCCTACTAGGCGCGCCCCCCTATCTCCTGGGCCCCCATGGTGGCCCTCCGGTGCCCATCTTCTGCTATATGAAGGCTTTTACCCTGGAAAAAAAATCATAAGCAAGCTTACGGGATGAAACTCCGCCGCTACGAGGAAGAACCTTGGCGGAACAAATCTAGGGCTCCGGCGGAGCTGTTCTGTCGGGGAAACTTCCCTCCGAGAGGGGGAAATCATCACCATCGTCATCACCAATGATACTCTCATCGGGAGGGGGTCAATCTCCATCAACATATTCACCAGCACCATCTCCTCTCAAAACCCGAGTTTATCTCTTGTAACCAATCTTGTATCAAAACCACAAATTGGTACGTGTGGGTTGCTAGTAGTGTTGATTACTCCTTGTAGTTGATGCTAATTTGTTTACTTGGTGGAAGATCATATGTTCAGATCCTTAATGCATATTAATACTCCTCTGATCATGAACATGAATATGCTTTGTGAGTAGTTACATTTGTTCCTGAGGACATGGGTGAAGTCTTTCTATTAGTAGTCATGTGAATTTGGTATTCGTTCGATATTTTGATGAGATGTATGTTGTCTCTCCTCTAGTGGTGTTATGTGAACGTCGACTACATGACACTTCACCATTATTTGGGCCTATAGGAAGACATTGGGGAGTAATAAGTAGATGATGGGTTGCTAGAGTGACAGATGCTTAAACCCTAGTTTATGTGTTGCTTCGTAAGGGGCTTATTTGGATCCACTAGTTTCATGATATGTTTAGGTTTACCTTAATACTTATTTTGTAGTTGCAGATGCTTGCAATAGGGGTTAATCATAAGTTGGATGCTTGTCCAAGTAAGGGAAGTACCCAAGCACCGGTCCACCCACATATCAAATTATCAAAGTACCGAACGCGAATCATATGAGTGTGATGAAAACTAGCTTGACGATAATTCCCATGTGTCCTCGGGAGTGCTTTTCTCATTATAAGAAATTGTCTAGGCTTGTCCTTTGCTACAAAAAGGATTGGGCCACCTTGCTGCACTTTATTTACTTTCATTGCTTGTTACCGGTTACAAATTATCTTATCACAAAACTATCTGTTACATATAATTTCAGTGCTTGCAGAGAATACCTTACTGAAAACTGCTTGTCATTTCCTTCTGCTCCTCGTTGGGTTCGACACTCTTACTTATAGAAAGGACTACCATAGATCCCCTATACTTGTGGGTCATCAACCAGCATTAAAAACAAAGCCTAAGTACAAATAATTTTAACAAATCCGCCACCACGCTGATGCATCACCGATGTGAGATGAGACGTCGATGACTTGTCCTGGCGACATGCCTCCGTTCGTGGACTCCGCGTCCCCCTACTGAAGTCGACCGTGTCCTCGTCCTCATCCTCGGCGCCACCCTCAAGGTTGTAGTACTCGTAGTAGTGGCTGCGCCAAATCTCGTGTTGGTACTCCACTGCCGATTCCTCGACGGACAGACTCTTTTCTACCTCGACCTGGGCCACGTGCAACTCCTCCTCCCGGAGCTCCTCGATCTCCGCCGCCTCCTGCATATCCAGCTCCTGCTCGACGACCTCATGAGGAAGCAGGTGCTCCATGGTCGTTGCCGCCTTTTCGGACGTGGGTTGCATGCTTGATTCTGATGTGGCCTGGAATATCTTGGCGTGGATGGCGTCGACCCGGGCCAGGGCGACATCATCGGCACTGACGACAGCTGGAGCGCTCTCGGCGTTTGCAGCCATCATCGCAGCAGCAGCTGTAGCCGTCTCGGCTGCTCCAACTATCATGTCGGTTGCCCCAGACGCCCTCTCGGCGGAAACGGTCGCACTCAATGCGGATGCGGCGGCACTCTCGGTGTAGGCGATTGTGCTCTCGGCACAGGCGGCGG
>NC_041393.1:184398396-184427777 GCF_002162155.2 Triticum dicoccoides | reverse complement strand
GCCATTGTACGGGCCTTCACGAAGCGTTTCCACAGCATCATCTTTGCAAGAAGGGGTGCAAGAATGGGGATCGGTGTTTGTGGATTCGGGGGTTGCCGGCACTGGAGCTGACGAGCCGGCGAAGCTTAAGGAGGAAGACTTAAATAGACCTAGAAACTTTCATCGCAAACGATTCCTACAAAACAACTGTGTGTGATGTTGTAGATATTTTTTATTAGTTGTGAAAGACGAATTTGGAGTAAAGTGGCAATGGATGGTGTTTTAAATGTACAAGAAAATTTGTAGTAGTAATACAACTATCATGACAAATTTTGGAAAGTTTCAGGGGTTATTTGACCTTTTAAGACATTTAAGTGACCTTTTAATGACCGTAATTAAAGAACTACATGCACATGCAACAGCTAACCATAACGATTTAAAAATTCATATTTTGTGTACTTGTGTGCGCTCTAATTCCATGTGTAGTAAATTGGAAGGAATTTTCAAACATATTGGTCTAACGGCTATGACACAGTTAAGCATTGAGTGCCATGGCATTTAAATTCCAAAAAATTAAAAAAAAGATTAGAAACACATGAAACCTTGGTTGATGTAATGTCATGCCACCAAGATGATGTGGTAAAAAATTTTGGCATGTTTGACGAAAGTTTGGACACACACCCCTCACAAATCGGAGGAACTCACTAGAAGGCTCGTAGTTCCGAGAGGGAACAATGCAAGTTTGATGATGAACGGGGGATAGTTTCCTCTTACGGCCTTCAAATTTTTTCTACGTGTAACATGCACTAATACAATTGTCATGTGAAAATTTGGAAAATTTAGGGTCGGTTGACTTTTTGAAGACATTTAAGTGATTTTCTAGCCATTTAATGACCGTAATTCAAATTAAAACTACATGTACATGCAACGGCTAACCATAACAGTTTGAAAAATCATATTTGTGTACTTATGTGCGAGTTAATTCCATGTGCAGTAAACTAAAAGGAATTTTCAAACATATTGGTCTCACGACATGGACACATGCATGGAGTGCCATGGCATTTTAATTCCAAAAAATTAAAAAATGATCAGAAAACATGAAACCTTGCTTGATGTAATGTCATGCCACCAACATGATGTGGTAAAAAATTGGTTTGTTTAATGAAAGTTTGTACACACACCCCACACAAACTGGAGCAACACATTAGAAGGCTCATGGTTACGAGAGGGAACAATGCATGTTTGTTGACGAACGGAAGATAGCTTCCTCTTACAGCCTTCGATTTTTTTCAACATCTAACATGCACTAATACAACTATCATGTGAAAATCTGGACAATTTCAGGGGTCATTTGACCTTTTGAAGACTTTTAAGTGATTTTCTAGCCATTTAATAACCGTAATTCAAATTAAAACTACATGTACATGCAACGGCTAACCATAACGGTTTGAAAAATCATATTTGTGTACTTGTGTGCGAGTTAATTCCATGTGCAGTAAATTAGAAGAAATTTTCAAACATATTGGTCTCACGACATGGACACATGCATGGAGTGCCATGGCATTTTAATTTCAAAAAATTAAAAAATGATCAGAAAAACATGAAATCTTGCTTGATATAATGTCATGCGACCAAGATGATGTGGTAAAAAAATTGGCCTGTTTGACGAAAGTTTGGACACACACCCCTCACAAACCTTAGCAACTCACTAGAAGACTCAAGGCTCCGAGAGGAAACAATGCATGTTTGATGACGAACGGGAGATAGTTTCGTTTTACGGCCTTCAAATGTTTTCTATGTGTAATGTGCACTAATACAACTGTCATGTGAAAATTTGGAAAAATTCAAGGGTCATTTGACCTTTTGAAGACATTTAAGTGATTTTCTAGCCATTTAATGACCGTAACTCAAATTTGAACTACATCTGCATGCAACAGCTAACCATAACGGTTTGAAAAATCATATTTGTCTACTTGTGTGCGAGTTAATTCCATGTGCAGTAAATTAGAAGAAATTTTCAAACATATTGGTCTCACGGCATGGACACGTTCATGGAGTGCCATGGCATTTTAATTCCAAAATATAAAAAAATGATCAGAAAAACATGAAACCTTGCTTGATGTATGTCATGCCACCAAGATGATGTGGTAAAAAAATTGGCCTGTTTGACGAAAGTTTGGACACACACACACACTCTCACAAACCGGAGCAACTCACTAGTAGGCTCGTGGTTCCAAGAGGGAATAATGCATGTTTGATGACAAACAGGAGATAGCTTCCTCTTACGGCCTTCAAAAATTTTCTATGTGTAAAGTGCACTAATACAACTGTCATGTGAAAAATTGGAAAATTTCAGGGGTCATTTGACCTTTTGAAGACATTTAAGTGATTTTCTAGCCATTTAATGACCGTAATTCAAATTTGAACTACATCTACATGCAATAGCTAACCATAACGGTTTGAAAAATCATATTTGTGTACTTGTGTGCGAGTTAATTCCATGTGCAGTAAATTAGAAGGAATTTTCAAACATATTGGTCTCACGGCATGGACACATGCATGGAGTGCCATGGCATTTTAATTCCAAAAAATTAAAAATGATCAAAAAAACATGAAACCTTGCTTGATGTAATGCCATGCCACCAAGTTGATGTGGTAAAAAAATTGGTCTGTTTAACGAAAGTTTGGACACACACACACACTCTCACAAACCGGAGCAACTCACTAGTAGGCTCGTGGTTCCAAGAGGGAATAATGCATGTTTGATGACAAACAGGAGATAGCTTCCTCTTACGGCCTTCAAAAATTTTCTATGTGTAAAGTGCACTAATACAACTGTCATGTGAAAAATTGGAAAATTTCAGGGGTCATTTGACCTTTTGAAGACATTTAAGTGATTTTCTAGCCATTTAATGACCGTAATTCAAATTTGAACTACATCTACATGCAATAGCTAACCATAACGGTTTGAAAAATCATATTTGTGTACTTGTGTGCGAGTTAATTCCATGTGCAGTAAATTAGAAGGAATTTTCAAACATATTGGTCTCACGGCATGGACACATGCATGGAGTGCCATGGCATTTTAATTCCAAAAAATTAAAAATGATCAAAAAAACATGAAACCTTGCTTGATGTAATGCCATGCCACCAAGTTGATGTGGTAAAAAAATTGGTCTGTTTAACGAAAGTTTGGACACACACCCCTCACAAACTGGAGCAACTCACTAGAAGGCTTGTGGTTCCTCTGTTAAAACATGGATATCTATTCAACTTGATGCTATTGCGACATCTTTCTTCGCTACGCTTAACACTTTTGTTTTATGAGTGTTTCGTGCAGTTCAACTTGAATGTCACACCGGCGACTTTGCTTAATTTTGTTGGAACTGCACAAAAGGAGATCGGATTTCCATATATGTGTTGAGATTTGTTTCAAGTCCTCCTTGTGAGTTGTTTCAAATCTTGGTCAAGAAAGGTCAGTACCGACTTTCATCCACATGATGGTGTAGTGTGCTTTGAGATGTTGTGCTACTTGTATTAGAACTATTTTGGATAAATGTTGAATTGAAGCTATTGAACTGCTGCCTTTTACCATTAAGTGAGCAAAAATTGTTCCAACCTAGACAGGATGCACCCCCTTTATAAGTAGATGGAAGCACACGGTGTTGTTGTTCCCATTCTCCCCTGCAACTGTTTATGCTTTTTTGGTTAATCAAATGCCACTGGTAAAATTAAGCAATGCCACTCTCAGAATTAACTACTGAATCTTAGTTCAAAACTGTAACACTTGTTAGGGATTGGCGGGAGTACCATTTCTGTTAGGGATCGGCCAGAGTACATGTTTAAAAAATGTATTGTTGATATAATGTCTTTGTTATTATTATATATATATATATATATCAATTACAGTGTTTTACAAATGGTACTATCCTGCTTTGTAGTTCTTTCTACATGTTTAACCAAGGTATTGTTAAGATAATGTCTCTGTTAATATGAATTAGTTGCATTGCTTTAGGAATGGTACTTTTCTGCCTTGTCGTTCTTTACACATGTAGAAACAAGGCATTGTTAAGATAATGTCTCAATTAATATGAATGAATCACACTGATTGAGAATTGCTACTCTCCTGCTTTGTTTCCCATTAAGATAAGGTAGATCAGTAGATATTTTTCCTCTAGGTGTATAAGTCATCAACCGTTATTTCTTAGTAATTGTTTCCCTTATACCTATTGTTGCATACAGGGATATCAAAACTTCTACTCGGTTTTATTTCAAATTTGATTTTAGTTGAACTGCACAAAAGGAGCCAATCTGTTTAAGGCAAATTGTTGCATCACTGGGTCCAGTTGGCCTTAACACTTTGCAAAAAGAAGCAGTCACTGTTTGCGCTACATAACAGAAGGAATGATTGAGAAGATTTAGATTATTATAGACGCTGGTGACATGACTAGTCTGCAGACCAAGGAAAACTCAAGTCAACAGCATGTGGGGTGCAAAATTCACTCCACAAGGGAAGATATGACCAAGTCAGTCGTCGACGCAGCTGTAACAAACGAGGTCGGTATTGGCCTTCATCCAGATGATCATGCTTTGTTATGTTGTGCTGATTATATTATTGTATTGTTTTGAATAAATGTTTAATTCAAGCTATTGTATTGCTATCTTGTCCTGTTAAGATAATGAAGATAATTATAGTTGTAAGCGTATGTTTAATCAACTAGTACCACTATTATATTCATCATGCTTTTTCTATATTTATGCAGACAGGGATGCTCAACTTGATTACAGTTGTAAGCGTATGTTTAATCAACTAGTACCACTATTATAAGAATTTTTCAATGAAAGACCTTGGTGAAGCTGCTTATATATTGGGCATCAAGATCTATAGAGATAGATCAAGACGCATAATTGGACTTTCACCAAGCACATACCTTGATAAAGTTTGGAAGAAGTTCAAAATGGATCAGACAAAGAAAGGGTTCTTGCCAGGTGTGAAGTTGAGTCAGACTCAATGCCTGGCCACTGCAGAAGATAGAGAGAAAATGAAAGTCATTCCCTATGCCTCAGCCATAGGATCTATCATGTATACAATGTTGTGTACCAGACCTGATGTGTGCCTTGCTATAAGTTTAGCAGGGAGGTACCAAAGTAATCCAGGAGTGGATCACTAGGAAGCTATCAAGAACATCCTAAAATACATGAAAAGGACTAGGATATGTTTCTCGTTTATGGAGGTGACAAAGAGCTTGTCGTAAATGGTTACGTTGATGCAAGCTTTTACACTGATCCGAATGACTCTAAGTCGCAAATCGGATACATATTTATATTGAATGGTGGAGCTATCAGTTGGTGCAGTTCCAAGAAGAGCGTCGTGGCGGGATCTACGTGTGAAGCGGAGTACATAGCTGCTTCAGAAAAAGCAAATGAAGGAATCTGGAAGAAGGAGTTCGTATTCGATCTAGGTGTAATACCTAGTGCATCGGGTCCAAGGAAAATCTTTTGTGACAATACTGGAGCAATTGCCTTGGCGAAGGAATCCAGATTTCACAAGAGAACCAAACACATTAAGAGACGCTTTAACTCCATCCGCGATCAAGTCAAGGAGGGAGACATTGAGATTTGCAAGATACATATGGATTTGAATGTTGCAGACCCGTTGACTAAGCCTCTTCCACGAGAAAAACATGATCAACACCAAGACTCCATGGGTGTTAGAATCATTACTATGTAATCTAGATTATTGACTCTAGTGCAAGTGGGAGCCTGGAGGAATATGCCCTAGAGGCAATAATAAAGTTGTTATTTATAATTCCTTGTATCATGATAAATGTTTATTATTCATGCTAGAATTGTATTAAACGGGAACTTAGTACATGTGTGAATACATAGGCAAAACAAAGTGTCCCTAGTAAGCCTCTACTTGACTAGCTCGTTAATCAAAGATGGTTATGTTTCCTAACCATAGACTTGTGTTGTCATTTGATGAACGGGATCACATCATTAGAGAATGATGTGATGGACAAGACCCATCCATTAGCTTAGAATAATGATCCTTAAGTTTTATTGCTATTGCTTTCTTCATGACTTATACATGTTCCTCTAACTATGAGATTATGCAACTCCGGAATACCGGAGGAACACCTTGTGTGCTATCGAACGTCACAACATAACTGGGTGTTTATAAAGATAATCTACAGGTGTCTCCGAAGGTGTTTGTTGGGTTGGCATAGATTGAGATTAGGATTTGTCACTCCGTGTATCGGAGAAGTATCTCTGGGCCCTCTTGGTAATTCTCATCACTATAAGCCTTGCAAGCAATGTGACTAATGAGTTAGTTACGGGATGCTGCATTAAGGAACGAGTAAAGAGACTTGCCGGTAATGAGATTTAACTAGGTATGATGATACCGACGATTGAATCTCGGGCAAGTAACATACCGATGACAAAGGGAACAACGTATGTTGTTGGGCGGTTTGACCGATAAAGATCTTAGTAGAATATGTAGGAACCAATATGAGCATCCAGGTTCCGCTATTGGTTACTGATCGAAGATGTGTCTCGATCATGTCTGCGTATTTCTCGAACCTGTAGGGTCCGCACGCTTAACGTTCGATGACGTTTGTATTATGAGTTATGTGTTTTGGTGACCGAAGTTTGTTCGGAGTCCTGGATGAGGTCGCGGACATGACGAGGAGTCTCTAAATGGTCGAGAGGTAAAGATTGATATATTGAAAGGTTATATTCGGACACCGGAATGGTTTCGGGAAGTTTTGGATAAGTTTGGAGTACCGGGAGGTTACCGGACCCCCCTCCCCCCCGGAGAGTAATGGGCCAACATGGGCCTTAGTGGAGGAGAGAGGACCGGACATAGGAGGTGGCGTGCACCCCCCTTGCAATCCGAATTGGACAAGGGGTGGGGGCGGCGCCCCCCTTTCCTTCTCCTACTCCCTCTCCTTTTCCCCTTTGCCACTCCAAAAAAAGGAAAAGTGGAGGGGGGCTAATCCTACTAGGTTTGGAGTCCTAGTAGGACTCCCCCCTCCATGGCGCACCCCCTCGTGGCCGGCCTCCTTAAGGGTGTCCTGGATTAAGGGTTCCTCAGACAGCCGGACTCTATGCGAGTGCCGGACTATTTAACTATGAAGATACAGGATAGAAGACTTCGTCCCGTGTCTGGATGGGACTCTCCTTTGTGTGGAAGGCAAGCTTGGCGATTCGGATGTGAAGATTCCTTTCTCTGTAACCGACTCTGTGTAACCCTAGCCCCCTCTGGTGCCTATATAAACGGAGGGTTTAGTCCATAGGACGACAACAATCATAACCATAGGCTAGCTTCTAGGGTTTAGCCTCTATGATCTCGTGGTAGATCTACTCTTGTAATACACATATCACCAAGATCAATCAAGCAGGAAGTAGGGTATTACCTCCATCGAGAGGGCCCGAACCTGGGTAAACATCGTGTCCCCCGCCTCCTGTTACCATTAGCCTTAGACGCACAGTTCGAGACCCCCTACCCGAGATCCGCCAGTTTTGACGCCGACATTGGTGCTTTCATTGAGAGTTCCACTGTGTCGTCACCATAAGGCTTGATGGCTCCTTCAATCATCAACAATGCCATCCAGGGTGAAGTTTTTCTCCCCGGACAGATCTTCGTATTCGGTGGCTTCGCACTGCGGGCCAACTCGCTTGGCCATCTGGAGCAGATTGACAGCTACCCTCCTGGCCATCAGGTCAGGTTTGGAAGCATGAACTACACCGCCGACATACGCGGAGACTTGATCTTCGACGGATGCAAGACTACGACAGCCGCGCCCCGCCACCACGATGAACGTGACCTAAATCTATCATCAGACGGTATGCGGGAGATTGCACCTGTAGCCGCACTGGCCCTAGATCCAGAGCGGAGCGCGCCATCCGAGGATGGGAGGATCAACCCCGCCACGGAAGCCGCGGACTTGACGACGCTAGAGCCGAACACAGATTTGACCTCCAACAAGGCCTGTGTCATCGGAACCTCAGACTCGTCTCCGGTTATAGGCTCCGAACCACGTGAATCCGCACCCATCGAGTCTGACTGGGCACCGATTGTTCAGCTCCGTGGACATCTTCCAACACTCGCTCCTAGGAGACGTGTTAAACTCATTAAAGTCTCTCTCCTTGTCAGGAGATTCCTAGCCGAACTATGTCCGGCTTGAGTGGGAAGCGGACGACGAAGAACTTCTCCATAGAGCTCCCTTCTTCGGCTCGAAAGAACTCTGCAGCATCTAATATGATGCGCGGAAAATCCGCAAACGCTCCTGGAAAATCCAAATTCAGGTAAGTAAAAGGAATGCTTCCTTTACACACTTTCTTTTACATAATAAAAGCCTTACCCGCCGCAATATCCTGGGCCACATGGATTTCCCGGAGGGCGCTCTGTGCTTCGGCTCGGGCATCTTGCGCGCTCTGGCGGGCCTTGTCAAGTTCAGACTCTTGAGTCTTTGAATTAGGCTCCAAGGGCTCGTACTTTTTGACAGCATCGTGGAGCTCTTGCTGGACCTTGCTGACCCGGGCCTCCTGCTTCTCGCGCGTGGCTCGTTCCTTAGCCGCTTTGTCCTCGGCCTCGGCCAACGCCTTCTTAAGGGCCGCTACTTCGGTCGCGGCCCCTAATAAAGTTCATGACACTTCAGTCAGTACAAACTTTTAATCCTTCCCAAATATAAAGCACCAGTTAGTGCATACCTTGGCTATCCTCCAGTTGTTTCTTCACGAGGCCGAGTTCTTCCTCGGCCCGCTCCAGATTCCGCGTCAAGCCGGAGACCTCCGCAGTATGAGCTGCAGTGGCTAGCAGCGACGCCTGCTTATTCACATAGACATTTTATGTTAGACTCATGTGAAAAATATTTTGATCGTCTGTTTGGTTTTTTTTTTGAACACCGAACAGAGTATCAGGGGCTACTGTCTACAAGGTGATATTCTTTTACAACTATATTATTTACCTCAAAGCCAGTTAGAAGGCTAACACATGTTTTGGTCAATCCGCTTTTGGCGGATTGGACTTTCTCAATCACCGTCCTCATAAGAGAACAATGTTCTTCCATAATGGAAGCGCCTTGTAGCGCTTCTAGCAATCTGTCCGGTGCCTCTGGATGGATATAAGTCACCGGCGGAGGCGGCTTGCCCCCCTCGTTCGGGAGAGGCTGCTTTCCCGAATCCGGAGCCACTTGGGTCTCCGGAGCGATATCTGGCTGGGGGTCAAACTGAACTCAGCCCTCATCGCCGGGGTCTGTAGGGGTCTTTCCCCCCATGTGTTCGGCAACCAGACTTCTTTCCTCCGGTATCACCGGAATGGCCTCCCCTCAGCCCGGTATCCTTCGGGACAACACCTCGGTGTCATCCGCGGCCTTATGGGAGGTGGCCATTGGAAGGGACTCGTTGTTCATCGCCGATGGATCCAACGACCCCTTCGAAGAGGAGGAGAGCTTGATGTTGGATTGGGCCGGACTGCAGATGCATGGTCTAACTCATTAAAAAGCAATAAAGTGAAGAAAACTAGAAATATTACCGCGTACGAATACTTACGATTTGGCCAGGGGCTTGACCCTGGGCCCCCACTCCCCACTGCTATTGGTGGCTGCGGCGGAGTAGTCCAGAAGGGAGATTTTCCCCTTCTTGGGCGTCTCGGCCTCCCCATGTGTGGAGGCCTTCCTCTTCTTCTTCTCCTCAGTGGGAGGGGAACGGGTCTCCTCCTCCTCCTCCTCCTCCTCCTCCTCCTCGTCTTCGGCAGAGGAGTGTGTCTCGGCGTCTTCGGACCTCACGCCCGAAACGCCCTTACGGCGAAGACCACCTCTGGTCCCCTTGGCCGCCTTCTTGGCTTTCTTCTTCGGCACTTCATAAGGTGCCGGAAATAGCATCTTCGTCAGAAGAGGCATTTCTAGATCTTCAGGTAGCGGAGCTGGGCATTCAATCTCCTCCGCTATTGCTACCCAGGCCTGAAAGATTGGCATAGAGCCTTAGGTTCCTCCCGCAGATATGCCGGCGAAGGATATACCTTGCAAAACATAAAGGAACTTACCGGATTAGCTCGACGTTTCACGCTAAGCCCGTGATCTTCAGACGTGGGCGGTGGTACCTCCCCGGTCTTAAAAAGCACCTTCCAGATGCCTTCGTGTGTCATATCGAAGAGCTCCAGTAGCGTATGGTGCTTGGTCGGGTCGAATTCCCACATGTTACAAGTCTGGATCTAGCACGGAAGAATCCGGCGGAAGAGCATGACATGGACCATGTTGACAAGCTTGATTTTCTTGTCAATCGTGTTCTGGACGCATGTCTGGAGCCCGGTCACTTCTTCTGCTGAGCCCCAGGCTAAACCATTCTCTCCCCAGGAGGTGAGCCGCATGGGGACTCCGGATCAGAATTCGGGGGTCGCCGCCCAGTTGGCGCCGCACGGCTCGGTGATGTAGAAGCACCCCGATTGCCACCCCTTTACGGTCTCCACAAAGGAGCCTTCGGGCCAGGTGACATTGGGCATTTTGTCCACCATAGCGCCTCCGCACTCCGCTTGTTCGCCGCTCACCACCTTGGGCTTCACATTGAAGGCCTTCAGCCATAAGCCGAAGTGAGGTGGGATGCGGAGAAAGGCCTCACACACAACAATGAATGCCGAAATGTTAAGGATGGAGTTGGGCACCAAGTCATGGAAGTCCAGCCCGTAGTAGAACATCAGTCCGCGGATGAATGGGTTGAGGGGGAACCCCAGCCTGCGGACAAAGTGGGAGAGAAATACCACCCTTTCTTGGGGCCCCGGGGTGGGGATGATCTGCCCCTTGGCTGGAAGCCGATGAGCGATGTCTTTTGACAAGTACCCGGCCTCCCAAAGCTTCTTGATGTCCTCCTTCTTGACGGAGGAGGCCAACCACTTGCCTCCAGCTCTAGATCTGGACATGATTGGAGTGCTTTTTTGGGCGGAAGAGATGGGAGCTTGGGCGCTGGAGCTCAATGATGAATGAGCAGAGGAAGAAGAGGGCGTGGGTGAAATAGGGGAATCCTTATCCCTTTATAAAGGCAGTAAAAATCATGCGCCTCCCCGTTCGCCCTAAAACTCGCTTATTTCCCAAGCGTCATGCTGATGGCACGGTTGGGTTACCCATGCCCGTATTGATGAGAATCCCGTGATAAGGGGACATGATCTCTACTTCGACAAGATGTGCCAATGAAACCGTGCCTCGAAATATGAAGGGGAAGGATAAAAACAGTTTGAATAAAGATCGGGCCGTGGCGTGATGTCACGCTATGATATGTCTGCAGATTAGACTTGTGGGATGTTATACTCGCTACAGTGGTATGTGGGATTTGTTTTGCAGAGCCGGACATGATTCTTATGTTCAAGATCTACTTTGAAGTATTCGGAGAAGGAACCCGCCTTGCAATGCCGAAGACAATTTGCGCATTGGACTCGTCGTCATTGAAGCCTGGTTCAGGGGCTACTGAGGGAGTACTGTATTAAGGGGTCCTCGAACAGACGGACTATATGCGAATGCCGAACTATTGGACTATGAAGATACAGGATAGAAGACTTTGTCCTGTGTCTGGATGGGACTCTCCTTTGTGTGGAAGGCAAGCTTGGCGATTCGGATGTGAAGATTCCTTTCTCTGTAACCGACTCTGTGTAACCCTAGCCCCCTCCGATGTCTATATAAACCGGAGGGTTTAGTCCGTAGGACGACAACAATCATAACCATAGGCTAGCTTCTAGGGTTTAGCCTCTACGATCTCGTGGTAGATGTACTCTTGTAATACTCATATCATCAAGATCAATCAAGCAGGAAGTAGGGTATTACCTCCATCGAGAGGGCCCAAACCTGGGTAAACATCCTGTCCCCCGCCTCCTGTTACCATTAGCCTTAGACACATAGTTCAGGACCCCCTACCCGAGATCCACCGGTTTTGACACTGACACTCCTCCCCCTCCTTTATATATAGGGGCAGGGGGCACCCCAAAGGCACAATATTGTCTTAGCCGTGTGCAGTGCCCCCCTCCACCATTTACTCCTCCGATAGTATCATCATATTGCTTAGGTGAAGCCCTGCACGGATCACATCACCAACACCGTCATCACGCCGTCGTCCTAACAAAACTCTCCCTCGACCCTTTGTTGGATCAAGAGTTCAAGGGACGTCATCGAGCTGAACGTGTGCTAAACTCGGAGGTGTCGTACGTTCGGTACTAGATTGGTTGGATCATGAAGGTGTTCGACTACATCAACCGCGTTAACCTAACGCTTCCGCTTTCGGTATACGAGGGTACGTGGACACACTCTCCCCCTCTCGTTTCTATGCATCTCCTACATAGATCTTCCGTGATCATAGGAAATTTTTTGAAATTGCATGCTACATTACCCAACAGTGGTATCAGAGCCAGGTTTATGCGTATATGATATGCATGAGTAGAACACAAAGAGTTGTGGGCAATAATAGTCATACTGCTTACCACCAATGTCTTACTTTGATTCAGCGGTATTGTTGGATGTAGCGGCCCGGACCAACATTACATGACCACGTTCATGAGACCGATTCTACTGACGTGCTTTGCAGACAGGTGGCTGGCGGGTGTGTGTTTCTCCAACTTTAGTTGAATCAAGTTTCACTACGGCCGGTCCTTGTTGAAGGTTAAAACATCACACTTGACGAAAAATCGTTGTGGTTTTGATGCATAGGTAAGAACGGTTCTTGCTAGAAGCCCATAGCAGCCACGTAAAACTTACAACAACAAAGTAGAGGACGTCTAACTATATTTTGCAGGGAATGTGGTGATATGATATGGTCAAGACATGATGTGATATAAATTTTTGTATGAGATGATCATGTTTTGTAACAAAGTTATCGGCAACTGGCAGGAGCCATATTGTTGTCGCTTTATTGTATGAAATGCAATCGCCATGTAATTGCTTTACTTTATCACTAAGCGGTAGCAATAGTCGTAGAAGCAATAGTTGGCGAGACGACAGCGATGCTATGATGGAGATCAAGGTGTCAAGCCGGTGACAATGGATATCATGACGGTGCTTTGGAGATGGAGATCAAAGGCACAAGATGATGATGGCCATATCAAGTCACATATTTTGATTGCATGTGATGTTCATCTTTTATGCATCTTATTTTGCTTAGTACGATGGTAGCATTATAAGATGATCCCTCACTAAATTTCAAGGTATAAGTGTTCTCCCTGAGTATGTACCATTGCTACAGTTCGTCATGCGGAGACACCACGTGATGATCGGGTGTGATAAGCTCTACGTTCACATATAACGGGTGCAAGCCAGTTTTGCACATGCAGAATACTCGGGTTAAACTTGACAAGCCTAGCATATGCAGATATGGCCTCAGAACACTGAGAACGAAAAGTCGAACGTGAATCATATAATAGATATGATCAACGTTAACATAGAGATGTTCACCATTGAAAACTACTCCATCTCATGTGATGATCAGACATGGTTTAGTTGATATGGATCATATGATCATTTAGATGACTAGAGGGATGTCTATCTAAGTGGGAGTTCTTTAGTAATATGATTAACTGAACTTTAATTTATCATGAACTTAGTCCTTATATTTTTTGCATATCTGTGTTGTTGTAGATCAATGGCCTGTGCTAGCGTTCCCTTGAATTTTAATGCGTTCCTAGAGAAAGCTAAGTTGAAAAATGATGGTAGCAACTACACGGACTGGGTCCGTAACTTGAGGATTATCCTCATTTCTGCACAGAAGAATTATGTCCTTGAAGAACCGCTAGGTGCAAGGCCTGCTGCAGGTGCAGATGCTGATTTTATGAACGTCTGGCAAGCTCAATCTGATGACTACTTGATAGTTCAGTGTAGCATGCTTTACGGCTTAGAATCGGTACTTCAAAGATGTTTTGAATGTCATGGAGCATATGAGATGTTCCAATAGTTGAAGTTAATATTTCAATCAAATGCCCGAGTTGAGAGATATGAAGTCTCCAACAAGTTCTATAACTGCAAGATGGAGGAGAATAGTTTTGTCAGTGAACACATACTCAGAATGTTTGGGTACCATAACCACTTGACTCAGCTGGGAGTTCATCTTCCTAATGATAGTGTCATTTACAGAGTTCTTCAATCACTGCCACCAAGCTATAAAGGCTTCGTGATGAACTATAATATGCAAGGGATGGAAAAGACAATTCCCGAGCTCTTCACAATGCTAAAGGCTGCGGAGGTAGAAATCAAGAAGGAGCATCAAGTGTTGATGGTTAACAAGACCACTAGTTTCAAGAAAAAGGGCAAAGGGAAGAAGGGGAACTTCAACAAGAATTGCAAGCAAGTTGCTACTCACGGGAAGAAACCCAAGTCTGGACCTAAGCCTAAAACTGGGTACTTCTACTGCAAAGGGACTGGTCACTGGAAGCGGAACTACCCCAAGTATTTGGCGGATAAGAAGGATGGCAAAGTGAAAGGTATATTTGATATACATGTTATTGATGTGTACCTTACTAATGCTTGTAGTAGCTCCTGGGTATTTGATACTGGTTCTGTTGCTCATATTTGCAACTGGAATCAGGGGCTACGGATTAAACGAAGATTGGCTAAGGACGAGGTGACGATGCGAGTCGGAAATGGTTCCAAGGTCGATGTGATCGTCGTCGGCACGCTACCTCTACATCTACCTTCGGGATTAGGTTTAGACCTGAATAATTGTTATTTGGTGCCAACGTTGAGCATGAACATTATATCTGGATCTTGTTTGATGCGAGACAGTTATTCATTTAAATCAAAGAATAATGGTTGTTCTATTTATACGAGTAATATTTTTTATGGTTATGCATCCTTGATGAGTGGTCTATTTTTGTTGAATCTCAATCGTAGTGATGCACATGTTAATAATATTGAAGCCAAAAGATGCAAAGTTAGTAATGATAGTGCAACTTATTTATGGCACTGCCATTTAAGTCATATTGGTGTAAAGCGCATGAAGAAACTCCATGCTTATGGGCTTTTGGAATCACTTGATGTTTGCAAACCATGCCTCATAGGCAAGATGACTAAAACTCCGTTCTCCAAAACAATGGAGCGAGCCACTGACTTATTACAAATAATACATACTGATGTATGTGGTCCGATGAGTGTTAAGGCTCACGGCGGGTATTGTTATTTTCTGACCTTCACAGATGATTTGAGCAGATATGGGTATATCTACTTAATGAAACATAAGTATGAAATATTTGAAAAAGTTCAAAGAATTTCAGAGTGAAGTGGAAAATCATCGTAACAAGAAAATAAAGTTTCTACGATCTGATCGTTGAGGCGAATATTTGAGTTACGAATTTGGTCTTCATTTGAAACAATGTGGAATAGTTTCGCAACAAACGCCACCTAGAACACCACAGCGTAATGGTGTGTCTGAACGTCATAACCATACTTTATTAGATATGGTGTGATCTATGATGTATCTTACTGATTTGTCGCTATCGTTTTGAGGTTATGCTTTAGAGACAATTGCATTCATGTTAAATAGGGCACCATCTAAATCCGTTGAGAAGACACCATATGAACCATGGCTTGGCAAGAAACCTGACCTGTCGTTTCTTAAAGTTTGGGACTGCGATGCTTATGTGAAAAAGCTTCAACCTGATAAGCTCGAAACCAAATCCGAGAAATGCGTCTTCATAGGCTACCCAAAAGAAACTGTTGGGTACACCTTCTATCACAGACCTGAAGGCAAGATATTCGTTTCTAAGAATGGATCCTTTCTAGAGAAGGAGTTTCTCCCAAAAGAAGTGAGTGGGAGGAAAATAGAACTTGATGAGGTAATTGTGCCTTCTCCCGAATTGGAAAGTAGTTTATTACATAAATCAGTTCCAGTGATTCCTACACTAATTAGTGAGGAAGCTAATGATGATGATCATGAAACTTCAGATCAAGTTACTACCGAACCTCATAGGTCAACCAGAGTACGGTCCACACCAAAGTGGTACGGTAATCCTATTCTGGAAGTCATGTTACTAGACCATGATGAACCTACGAACTATGAGGAAGCGATGATGAGCCTAGATTCTATGAAATGGCTTGAGGCCATGAAATCGAGATGGGATCCATGTATGAGAACAAAGTGTGGACTTTGGTGGACTTACTCGATGATCGGCAAGCCATAGAAAATAAATGGATATTCAAGAAGAAGACTGGCGCTAACAGTAATGTTACTATCTACAAAGCTCGACTTGTTGCGAAAGGTTTTCAAAAAGTTCAAGGAGTTGACCACGATGAGACCTTCTCACCCGTAGCGATGCTTAAGTTTGTCCGAATCATGTTAGGAATTGCCGCATTTTATGATTATGAAATTTTGCAAATGGATGTCAACACTTTATTCCTTAATGGATTTCTTAAAGAAGAGTTGTCTATGATGCAACCAGAAGGTTTTGTCGATCCAAAAGGTCCTAACAAAGTGTGCAAGCTCCAGCGATCCATTTATGGACTGGTGCAAGCCTTTCGGAGTTGGAATATACGCTTTGATAATATGATCAAAGCATATGGTTTTATACAGACTTTTAGAGAAGCCTATATTTACAAGAAAGTGAGTGGGAGCTTTGTAGCATTTCTAATATTATATGTGGATGACATATTGTTGATTGGAAATAATACAGAATTTCTGGATAGCATAATAGGATACTTGAATAAGAATTTTTCAATGAAAGGCATCGGCGAAGATGCTTATATATTGGGCATCAAGATCTATAGAGATAGATCAAGACGCTTAATTGGACTTTCACAAAGCACATACCTTGATAAAGTTTTGAAGAAGTTCAAAATGGATCAGTCAAAGAAAGGGTTCTTGCCTGTGTTACAAGGTGTGAAGTTGAGTCAGACTCAATGCCCGACCACTTCAGAAGATAGAGAGAAAATGAAAGTCATTCCCTATGCCTCGGCCATAGGATCTATCATGAATGCAATGTTGTGTACCAGACCTGATGTGTGCCTTGCTATAAGTTTAGTAGGGAGGTACGAAAGTAATCTAGGAGTGGATCACTAGACAGCGGTCAAGAACATCCTGAATACTTAAAAAGGACTAAGGATATGTTTCTCGTTTATGGAGGTGACAAAGAGCTTGTCGTAAATGTTTACGTCGATGCAAGCTTTGACACTGATCCGAATGACTCTAAGTCGCAAACCGGATACATATTTATATTGAATGGTGGAGCTGTCAGTTGGTGCCATTCCAAGCAGAGCGTCGTGGCGGGATCTACGTGTGAAGCAAAGTACATAGCTGCTTCAGAAGCAGCAAATGAGGAGTCTGGATGAAGCAGTTCTATAGCGACCAAACTTCAAACAGTATGATCTCTGTGCATCAGTGTCATCCCTGGATCGGTAATGCTGACACGCATAGTACTTGAGGATTTATAACAGAGTAGCAATCGCACACTTGTTACATCGAATGTCTCAAAATAGAACTTGTTACAGCGGAAGGCTTGGAAGATAAAGTGAGTCTATCAACTCCAACGACATCACTGACTGAAAGACAACGACCTATGGCACCTTACTCGTCGTTTGAAAAGTCTTCAACATGAACGTTGCAGCCCAAAATGAGTCAGCACATGGAATATGCTGGCAATGTAACACATAGAGTAAATAATAGAATAAATGCTATCACTACATGCATATATGGCTGGTGGAAAGCTCTATGGTTACAGTTTTGCATAAAGCCAATTTTTTCCTACAACAAAGGAATAAATTTTATTTAACTATCTTGGTGGTTGTTAAACATTGAGAACGTTCCTCCAACTCAATCCCAATTAAACATCATCATTAAACACAATCAAATTATATTTAGAGTGATGAGATCAACATGATAATCCAAGAACTAGATACTCAAAATGTCCATAACCGGGGACACGGTTAACCATGATTAGTTTGTACACTCTGCAGAGGTTTGCGCACTTTTCCCCACAAGACTCGAATACATCCATGGTCGGAGAATCGACACACAGTCTTTCTCAAGCATTAACTCTCTACTCTGGATAGACAGTACCACCTACAACCCACTACATCTGCTAGTCTACCTCTTAAAGAGCTCACACAACTTACTCAACTATGCCAGAGCCCATATTGGCTTGTGGCTGCACACGGAAGTTTCTAGCATGAAATATCTTATGATCCCTTTGAGCATGGGTGGCAGACCGTAGGATGATCACACGGGTACTCCGGGATATCCTAGGACAACACTGGATTCTCCAGGTGCCCTGCCAACCACTGGGTACTCCAGGGTGCCTCAAGCAATCCACCCAGATGTGTATTTAAGTAGACCCCTTAATTCAACCATTAATTAACAATACTCACAACTGTCATGGATACACTCACCCAAACCACGTCTATGAGCATAGCATAGCAATATAAGCATAACGTAGAAGTAACTCCCAAAGGTTTGATAATAAACAGGGCAATATGTTCTACCTCATCATCTACTTCCCAAAACCCACATGGTAATCAGATCCTAACCATGCAATTGCTTGAGGATTGATCTAATGCAATAAAACTGGGTAGTAAAGAGGTATGATCAAAGTGTTACTTGCCTTGCTGATGATGAAACCTAGAGACTCGTAGTAGCACGCTTCGCACTCCGGGTACTCTATCGCAAACAAACAAAGCATACAATAAGCACTCAACTAGAAGCATGGATAAAACTCAAATAAGAGATCTAACCAGAAAGTTCAACTTAAGACCTCCGGTTTGCAAAAAGAATCAAATCAAACGAAGCAACGAAACTCAAACTGCAAAAGAAACAAGATCCGTTTAGTAATCTGGACTTAAGTCAAATTTTATAGAACCAAAATCTTATTCAAGTTGATTAAACAGAAAGAGGGCTTCAAGATGAAGATGTAAGCGCTTGAATTGTCTGATTCTGATAAACGAGCGAAAAGATAAACTAAAACAAAAATCAAGGCAGAAATCGCGATCGAAAATAATCGCGAAAAAATCCCTGGAAAAAAGAAAAACTAACGAACAGGCTAACAAACGAACATTCGCTGTCTTGGCTGAAAATCGTTTGTTAAAACGAACATATGAACGGGCGTTCGCTAAATAACTAAACCGAGGAAAAAAATAAAACCGATCTAAAAATAAAATAACCGAGGGTTTCTAAAAAAACGAACGGTTTTCCAACAAAAACCGGCAGCTACCTTGGGAAGGCGGCGGCGGCGGGCAACTCCGGTGATGGCAGGGTCAGCGGCAGCGGCGTCCGGCGGCGGCTGGCGCGCGTGGCGGGGATGTCCGGCGGCGGTGGCGGCCGGTGGCGGCGGGTTAGGGTTAGGGTTTTGGCGGGGTGGACTGGCGGCTTCGGCGGCTCGGGCCGCGCGAGTTATAAAGGCCGGTCGGGTCGAGTCCTAGTCGGGCACGGCCCGGCTAGGTCAGCTGACTTTTTTTAAAATAATTCCGCGCAGAAAAACAAAGAAAAGAAATACTAAACTGACTCCAAAAATCCTGAAATAAATTTTCCCCATCCTCTAAAAATATTGGACAAAGTGAACATTTATTTGGGCCTCTAATGCAATTTTGAAAACGCATTTTTTTCCTAATTCAAATAAAATAGCGATAAAACTCCGAATAAAAATCTTATTTGATTTTAATATTTAACCTCCAATATTTCTTTATTTTGGGAAAGTCATTTTATCCCCTCTCTTTTATTTTCATGTATGAAATATTCGGAGAGAAAATAATTAAAACCAAATGATCATGTTTTCAAAATGTGAAAAAACTCAAATATGAAAATAACGAAATCCCCAACTCTCTCCATGGGTCCTTGAGTTGCGTAGAATTTCTAGGATCAAGCCAAAAGGAAAAAAGTATGATATGCAATGATGATCTAATGTATAACATTCCAAATTGAAAGTTTGGGATGTTACAAACCTACCCCCCCCCCCTTAAGATGAATCTCACCCTCGAGATTCGGGTTGGCCAGAAAATAGGTGCGGATGGTCCTTCCGTAGGTCTTCCTCTCGTTCCCAAGTGGCTTCATCCTCAGTATGGTGGCTCCACTAAACTTTGCAAAACTTGATAACCTTGCTGCGGGTGACTCGACTGGCAAACTCAAGAATATTGACTGGTTTCTCCTCATAGGTCACATCACTATCCAACTGAATCGCTTCCAGTGGCACTGTATCTCTTAGAGGAATATCCACCATATATCCACCATCTCTGTGTGGCACTTCTTCAACTAGGAAACGTGGAACACATCGTGAACTGCTGACAAACCTTCAGGCAATTCCAACTTGTAAGCAACTTCTCCCATACGTTCCAAAACTTTGTATGGTCCCACAAAACATGGTGCTCACTTTCCCTTAACTCCAAATCGCTTAACTCCTCGAAGTGGGGACACACGAAGATACACTCTGTATAGGACTTCGTAAACTGTCTCCTTGTGTTTACAATCCGCATAGCTCTTCTGCCTGGACTGGGCTACCTTGAGTCTATTGTGAATCATCTTAACCTTCTCTTCGGACTCTTTAATCAAATCTGGTCCAAACAACTGACGGTCTCCAACTTCATCCCACAGCAACGGTGTCCTGCACCTCCTTCCGTACAAAGCTTCGAAAGGGGCCATCTTCAAACTGGCTTGATAGCTGTTGTTGTTGTAAGAGAACTCTACATATGGCAAATTGTCGTCCCAACTAGATCCATAATCTAGCGCACAAGCTCTCAACATGTCCTCCAGAATCTGATTGACTCTCTCGATCTGTCCATCTGTCTGTGGATGAAAGGCTATACTGAACTCTAGCCTGGTACCCAAAGTCTCATGCAACTGATTCCAGAACTTTGAGGTAAACTGGGTTCCTCTATCTGAAACAATGGTCCTCGGAACTCCATGTAGACATACGATCCTAGTCATGTATATCTTTGCCAACTTAGCACTGGTGTAAATGGTCTTCACTGGGATGAAATGAGCTACCTACGTCAAACAATCGATTACAATCCATATCGAGTCATAGCCCGAATGAGTCATGGGCAATCCCGTGATAAAATCCATGCCTAGCTTATCCCACTTCCATTTGGGTATCGGCAATGGCTGTAACAATCCAGCTGGCTTCTGATGCTCTGCCTTTACTCTCTGACATACATCACAAACTGCTACATACTCCTCAATATCCTTCTTCATTCCGGTCCACTAGAAACTATCCTTCAAATCCAGATACATCTTGGTATTTCCTGGGTGAATCGAATACGGTGAATCATGGGCCTCCTGCTGAATCAACTTCCTGATCTCCTGGTCATTAGGCACATATACACGCTCCTCAAACCATAAGGTATCATGCTCATCCTCACGAATTCCCTTAGCTTTTCCTTTGCTCATCCTTTCCTTTATCTCAGCGATCTCCTTGTCCGTCTTCTGAGCTTCTCTAATCTTATCCATCAAAGTAGACTGAATCTCCAATGCTGCTACATAGCCTCTCGGAACTATCTCCAAACATAGCTCGCGAAGATCCTCTGATAACTCCTTGGGTAACTCTCCGGTCATGAGTGTATTGACATGGCTCTTGCGACTCAACGCATCAGCTACTACGTTAGCCTTTCCGGGATGATAATGCAATCTCATATCATAATCCTTCATGAGCTCCAACCATCTCCTCTGCCTAAGATTCAACTCCTTCTGCGTGAAGATATACTTCAAACTCTTGTGATCCATGTACACCTCACAATGGTTTCTGATGAGAAAATGCCTCCGCGTCTTCAACGCATGCACTACGGCTACTAACTCGAAATCGTGTGTAGCATAATTCAACTCATGGGGTTTAAGTTGTTGTGAGGCATATGAAACAACTCTTCCCTCCTGCATAAGCACTGCTCCAAGTCCTCGATGAGAAGCGTTGCAATACACTTGATAATCCTTGCGTTGATCTGGAAGAACCAACACTGGAGCTGTAACCAAACATTTCTTCAACTCCTGAAAACTGGCCTCACATTCCTCAGTCCATTTGAACTTGGTGTCCTTCTTCAACAAATCCGTCATGGGTTTCGCAATCTTGGAGAAATTCTCAATGAACCTCCTGTAGTATCTTGTGAGTCCAAGAAAACTCCGGATCTCTTCAACTGACGTGGGTGCTTCCCAATTTGTCACAGTGACAACCTTGGTGGGGTCTACTGCTATTCCTTCTTCGGATATAACATGTCCGAGGAATCCAACTTCCTTCAACCAAAACTCGCACTTGCTGAACTTGGCATATAACTGATGTTCTCTGAGCTTCCCAAGTACCAAACGCAAATGCTCCTTATGCTCCTCTTCATTCTTCGAGTAAACCAGAATATCATCAATGAACACCATGATGCACTTATCCAAAAACTCCATAAACACTTTGTTCATCATATTCATGAAATAGGCAGACGCATTAGTTAGACCAAAAGGCATAACAGTATACTCATATAGCCCGTACCTGGTGGTAAAAGTTGTCTTAGGTATATCCTGCTCTCGAATCTTCAGCTGGTGGTATCCTAATCGCAGATCGATCTTGGAAAATACTTTAGCTCCTTGCAACTGATCAAAAAAATCATTGATCATCGACAGTGGGTACTTGTTCTTGATCGTCACCTCATTCAATCCACGATAATCAACAACCATCCTTAACGATCCATCCTTCTTCTCCACTAGAAGCACTGGTGATCCCCAAGGTGACGAACTTGGGTGAATATAGCCTTTATCCAGTAACTCCTTAATCTGCTTCTTAATTTCCTCCAAATCCTTTGCGGGCATCTTGTACGGTCTCTTAGGTATTGTCCATGTACCTGGCAAAAGCTCAATCAAAAACTCAATGGATCTATCTGGTGGCATGCCTGGCAACTCCTCTGGAAATACATCAGGGAAATCCTTCACCACTGGTACTTCCTCTTGTACAACTCCTGATAAGGAATTCACTTGAGTTCTCTTCGGCACATGCTGGGATACATACTTAATCCTTCTTCCTTCTGGGGTGGTGAGAAAAATCGACTTACTGGTGCAGTCAATGTTCCCTCCATACTTTGATAACCAATCCATGCCTAATATCACATCCAGTCCTTGTGAGTCCAATACTATTAGATCTGAGGGGAACACATAGTTACCAATCCTTAACGGTAACCGATCACACCATAGGCTAGCCATATACTCTGCTCCTGGCGAGGTTACTAACATGGGTGACCTAAGGGCTTGGGTTGGCAGTTTAAACTTATCCACAAATCCCCTTGATATGTATGAATGTGATGCACCAGTATCAAAAAGAACGATTGTAGTAAATGACTTAACCAAAAACTTACCTATTACTGCATTTGGATGTGCTTTAACCTCCTCCACGCTAATGTGGTTCACTTGTCCCCTATTGAAAGGGTTGGGCTTCTTCCCAGAGCTTCCATTGCCATTTCCATTCTTAGCTTCAAAACACTCCATGGCATAATGTCCATTCTTCCCGCACTTGAAACAAGTAAAGTGACTTAGATCCTTCTTGGCGGGCGTTGCTGGGTTGGAACGGTTCTGGCCGTTGCTTCCTCCATTACCATTCCCATTCTTAGGGCCACTATGGTTGTGCGAACTCCCTCCATTGTGATTGTGACCTCCATGGTTATGGTGAAGGGGTCCTCCCGAGTTCGGGGTAAAACGGGGTCTCTACTGAGCTCCAGAATTGTACTTCCCTTGTCCATACTTCCTCTTGTGGTTGTCAATCTGCTGCTGCTTCCCTTCAATCATGAGAGCTCTATCGACCAAATCCTAGTAGTTGTTGAATGTTGCCACCATCAACTACATGCTCAGCTCATCATTTAGTCCTTCCAGAAACTTCTACTGCTTAGTTGCATCCGTAGCAACGTCATCCGGGGCATAACGTGCTAACTTAATAAAAACTTCCACATACTGGCCCACTATGCATCCTCCTTGGCACAAGTTGCGAAACTCGTGCTTCTTCATGGCCATAGCTCTTGCTGAAACATGGGCTGTGCGAAAAGCTTGCTGAAACTGATCCCATGTGACAGTGTCGATGGGGTAAGTGGTTGTGAAATTCTCCCGCCATGATGCTGCGGGTCCATCAAGCTGATGTGCGGCAAATCACACTCTCTCTGCATTTGTGCATCCTATAGTGGTCAACTCCCTTCCAATCTTGCGGAGCCAATCATCTGCAACAATCAGCTCGGTGCTACTAGAGAACACTGGCGGATTCAGCCTTAGAAAATGGGCTAAGTGATCAACAGGTGGTGGTGGTGGTGGGTTGTTGTTGTTGTTGTTGTTGTTGTTGTTGTTGTTCCCCTGGTTCTGATTCTAGACTAGTATCTGCATCAATGCATTCTGTTGCTGGATCAACTGAGTGAGCTCCGGCGGGAAAGCAAATCCATTATCGCGTCTCGGAGGCATTTGATGGGTTTAGAAAAGATGAGAAAACAGAATAGAATAGGATCTAGAGGGAAAACACTACCCATATGCACATGAGAAAAACACAAACATATCACTTCAATCAATTCAAACAAGGGCATACATCGATCTAACTATCGTTACAAAAGTGGTTGGACTATACTATATACATGGGGGAATACTACTACTGATATGGTGGTCGGCTAGAAAAATTGATTGGTGGAAGACTCCATGATATCTGCTCTAGCTTCATCAACAAAGTCATCATCGCTATTGTCGGGGCCTGAGTCGGTGTCATCGATGATGATGTAGTTCTCCGGGCAAGTGGAATCGTCGTCCTCTCCTCCTAGTGGTGGGTCTCCCATGAATACTCCTAGCTTCCTCGTCAAATCGTCATTGTTCTCCACGAGTATCGTCATTTCCTCCTCATATCCATCGCATGTAGACTTGAGTTCCTCCTCCAACTCCATGATCCTGGTTATTGCCTTCTTCAGATCTATCATGCATGCGCACATCTGGTTCTCCTGGCGTCGAATGTGCTAGTTTAACTCCTGGATGAAAGCTGCAATGGATCTATCCTTCCTGGTGCTGATCATCTCCCACTGCTCATCTCGGCGCCCACAAATCTGGTAGATAGTATCCTTCAGATCCTTGTGGTAAACTACTCCAATGCTTCCCATGGCGATGTGGGCTGCCATGCTCTTTCCTAGACTCCAGGTTGGTGCATCAAAGGAAAACTCTATGGGCTCGGTAACTGGCATGAATGTCCTTCCTGGAACTTGAACTCGAATCATCCAGTGCTCCTCTTCTGGTAAAGTGGCGATGTAGGTCCCGGTGAAGCTTGGTATTCCGATGTTCAGGTACCTAGTAACTTCCTTCAAGGGTCGTCCAAAAGGTGTATCTTCATCCGGTTGTGTGAACTTGTTCCTTGCATCCGCCATCCTAAGGAGTAGAAAAGGGAGAGGAGTCAGAAATGAGAAGAGAGTAGTGATCTCGGGCTTTAGCTTAGTGGTCGTGTCCTACAGTCAGCGTGTGCTCTGATACCATCTTGTAGCGACCAGACCTCAAACAGTCTAATCTCTGTGCATCAGTGTCATCCCTGAATCAGTAATGCTGACACGCACAATACTTGAGGATTTATAATAGAGTAGCAATCACACACTTATTACATCAAATGTCTCAAAAGAGAACTTATTACAATAATATGGCTTAAGGCCATCTATAAACAATAACTGCGGAAGGCTTGGAAGATAAAGTGAGTCCATCAACTCCAACGGCATCACTGAGTGAAAGACAACGACCTATGGCACCTTACTCGTCGTTTGAAAAGTCTGCAACATGAAAGTTGCAGCCTGAAACGGGCCAGTGCATGGAATATGTTGGCAATGTAACACATAGAGTAAAGAATAGAATAAATGCTATCACTACATGCATATATGGCTGGTGGAAAGCTCTATGGTTACAGTTTTGCATAAAGCCAATTTTCCCCAACAACAAAGGAATAAATTTTATTTAACTATCATGGTGGATGTTAAACATTGAGAAGGTTCCTCCAACTCAATCCCAATTAAACATCATCATTAAACCCAATCAAATTATATTTAGAGTGATGAGATCAACATGATAATCCAAGAACTAGATACTCAAAACATCCATAACCGGGGACACGGCTAACCATGATTAGTCTGTACACTCTGCAAAGGTTTGCACACTTTTCCCCGCAAGACTCGAATACATTCATGGTCGGAGAATCGAGACACAGTCTTTCTGAAGCATTAACTCTCTACTCTAGATAGACAGAACCACCTACAACCCACTACATCTGTAGTCTACCTCTTCAAGAGCTCACGCAACTTACTCAACTATGCCAGAGCCCATATTGGCTTGTGGTTGCACACGGAAGTTTCTAGCATGAAATATCTTATGATCCCTTTGAGCTTGAGTGGCAGACCGTAGGATGATCACATGGGTACTCCGGGATATCCGAGGACAGCACTGGATTCTCCAGGTGCCCTAACAACCACTGGGTACTCCAGGGTGCCTCAAGCAATCCACCCAGATGTGTATTTAAGTAGCCACCTTAATTCAACCATAAATTAACAATACTCACATCTGTCATGGATACACTCACCCAAACCACGTCTACGGGCATAGCATAGCAATATAAGCATAATGTAGAAGTAACTCACAAAGGTTTGATAATAAACATGGCAATAGGTTCTACCTCATCATCTACTTCCTAAAACCCACATGTTAATCAGATCCTAAACATGCAATTGTTTGACGATTGATCTAATGCAATAAAACTAGGTAGTGAAGAGGTATGCTCAAAGTGTTACTTGCCTTGATGATCCGTGAAACCTAGAGACTCGTAGTAGCATGCTTCGCACTCCGGGTACTCTATCGCAAACAAACAAAGCATACAATAAGCACAACTACAAGCACGGATAAAACTCAAATAAGAGATCTAACCAGAAAGTTCAACTTAAGAACTCCGGTTTGCAAAAAGAATGAAATCAAACGAAGCAACGAAACTCAAACTGCAAAAGAAACAAGATCCGTTTACTAATCTGGACTTGAGTCAAATTTTACAGTACCAAAATCTTGTTCAAGTTGATTAAACAGAAAGAGGGCTTCGAGACGAAGATCTAAGCGTTTGAATCGCCTGATTCCGGTAAACGAGCGAAAAGATAAACTAAAACGAAAATTAGGGCAGAAATCACGATCAAAAATAATCACGGAAAAAACCCTGGAAAAAAGAAAAACTGACGAACAGGCTAACGAACGAACGTTCGCTGTCTGGGGCTAACGGGTGAAAACTGTTCATTAAAACGAACGTACGAACGTGCGTTCGCTAAATAACTAAACCGGGAAAAAACTGATCTAAAAATAAAATAACCGAGGGTTTCTAAAAAAACGAACGATTTTTCAACGAAAACCGGCGGCTACCTCGGGACGGCGGCGGCGGCGGGCAACTCCGGCGATGGCGGGGTAGGCGGCAGCGGCGGTCGGCAGCAAGGGCGGCGTCCGGCGGCAGCGAGCGGTGGTGCGGGCGGCAAGGTGGGTGGCGGCGGCTGGCGCGCATGGCGGCGAGGGCGGCGGGATGTCTGGCGGCGGCGGGTTAGGGTTAGGGTTTCGGTGGGGTGGGCTGGCGGCTTCGGCGGCTCGGGCTGCGTGAGTTATAAAGGTCGGCCGGGTCGAGTCCTAGTCGGGCACGGCCCGGCTAGGTCGGTTGACTTTTTTTTAAATAATTCCACGCAGAAAAATGAAGAAATGAAATACTAAATGGACTCCAAAAATCCTGAAATAAATTTTCCCCGTCCTCTAAAAATATAGTGAACGAAGTGAACATTTATTTGGGCCACTAGTGCAATTTTTAAAAACACATTATTTTTCCTAATTCAAATGAAATAGCGATAAAACTCCGAATAAAAATCTTATTTGATTTTAATATTTAACCTCCAATATTTCTTTATTTTGGGAAAGTCATTTTATCCCCTCTCTTTTATTCTCATATATGAAATATTCGGAGAGAAAATAATTAAAACCAAATGATCCTCTTTTCAAATTTTGAGAAAACTCAAATATGAAAATAACGAAATCCCCAACTCTCTCCGTGGGTCCTTGAGTTGCGTAGAATTTCTAGGATCAAGCCAAAATGCAATAAAATATGTTATTCAATGATGATCTAATGTATAACATTCCAAATTGAAAATTTGGGATGTTGCAAGTTCATATCCGATCTATGTGTAATACCTAGTGCATTGGGTCCAATGAAAATCTTTTGCGACAATACTGGAGCGATTGCCTTGGCGAAGGAATCCAGATTTCACAAGAGAACTAAACACATCAAGAGACGCTTTAACTCCATCCGCGATCAAGTCAAGGAGGGAGACATAGAGATTTGCAAGATACATACGGATTTGAATATTGCAGACCCGTTGACTAAGCCTCTTCCACGAGCAAAATATGATCAACACCAAGACTCCATGGGTGTTAGAATCATTAATATGTAATCTAGATTATTGACTCTAGTGCAAGTGGGAGACTGAACGAAATGGCAATAATAAAGATATCATGATAAATGTTTATTATTCATGCTAGAATTGTATTAACCGGAAACTTAGTACATGTGTGAATACATAGACAAAACAAGGTGTCCCTAGTATGCCTCTACTTAACTAGCTCGTTAATCAAAGATGGTTATGTTTCCTAACCATATACATGTGTTGTCATTTGATGAACGGGATCACATCATTAGCGAATGATGTGATGGATAAGACCCATCCATTAGCTTAGCATACTGATCGTTAACTTTTATTGCTATTGCTTTCTTCATGGCTTATGCATGTTCCTCTGACTATGAGATTATGCAACTCCCGAATACCAGAGGAACACCTTGTGTGCTATCAA
This sequence comes from Triticum dicoccoides, assembly GCF_002162155.2. Taxonomy (NCBI): domain Eukaryota; kingdom Viridiplantae; phylum Streptophyta; class Magnoliopsida; order Poales; family Poaceae; genus Triticum; species Triticum dicoccoides. Next base: position 184,399,034 of record NC_041393.1, on the reverse strand, counting down.
ACATCACAACGTAAGTGGGTGATTATAAAGATGCTCTAAAGGTGTCTCTGAAGATGTTTGTTGGGTTGGCATAGATCGAGATTAGGATTTGTCACTCCGTGTATCGGAGAGGTATCTCTGGCCCTCTCAGTAATGCTCATCACTATAAGCCTTGCAAGCAATGTGACTAATGAGTTAGTTATGGGATGATGCATTATTGAACGAGTAAAGAGACTTTCCATTAACGATATTGAACTAGGTATGATGATACCGACGATTGAATCTCAGGCAAGTAACATACCGATGACAAAGGGAACAACGTGTGTTGTTGTGCGGTTTGACCGATAAAGATCTTCGTAGAATATGTAGGAACCAATATGAGCATCTAGGTTACGCTATTGGTTATTGATCGGAGATGTGTATTCGATCATGTCTACATATTTCTTGAACCCGTAGGGTCCGCACGCTTAACGTTCGATGACGATTTGTACTATGAGTTATGTGTTTTGGTGACCGAACTTTGTTCGAAGTCCCAGATGAGGTCACAGACATGACGAGGAGTCTCGGAATGGTCGAGAGGTAAAGATTGATATATTGGAAGGTTATATTCGGACACCGAAATGGTTTCGGGATGTTTCAGCTGAGTTTCAGAGTACCAG
>NC_041393.1:184374548-184398097 GCF_002162155.2 Triticum dicoccoides | reverse complement strand
GGGCCTTAGTGGAGGAGAGAGGGCCGGACATAGGAGGTGGCACACGCTCCCTCCACGCCAATTCGAATTGGACAAGGGGTGGGGCGGCGCCCCCATTTCCTTCTCCTACTCCCTCTCCTTTCCCCCTTTGCTACTCCGGAAAAAGGAAAAAGTAGGGGGGCGAATCGTACTAGGTTTGGAGTCCTAGTAGGACTCCCCCCTCCATGTTGCGCCCCCTGGTGGCCGGCCTCCTCCCCCCTCCTTTATATATGGGGGCAGGGGGCACCCCAAAGGCATAACATTGTCTTAGCCGTGTGCGGTGCCCCCCTCCACCATTTACTCCTCCGATAGTATCAATGTAGTGCTTAGGCGAAGCCCTACGCGGTTCACATCACCAATGATCCGTCTCCAACGTATTTATAATTTTTTATTGTTCCATGCTGTTATATTATCATTCTTGGATGTCTTACAATCATTGTATAGTCATTTAATATCATTTTTTGGTACTAACCTATTGACATAGTGCGCAGTGTCAGTTGTTGTTTTCTGCATGTTTTTTAAATCGTAGGAAATCAATATAAACAGAGTCTAAACGCAGCGAAACTCCTGGAGGATTTTTTGGGCCAGAAGACATCTAGTGGGCCAAGGAAGCATCTAGGGGGTGCCTTGAGGGGAGGAGCACCTACCAGGGCGCGCTAGGAGGCCTAGGCGCGCCCTGGTGGGTTGTGCCCACCTCGGGTGCCCCCTGAACCACCTCTTTGCTCTATAAATACCCCAATATTCCAGAAACCCTAGGGGAGTTGACGAAAATCAATTCCAGCCACAGCAGAGTCCAGAACCACCAGATCTAATCTAGACACCATCACGGAGGGGTTCACCACTTCCATTGGTGCCTCTCCGATGATGCGTGAGTAGTTCTTTGTAGACCTACGGGTCCATAGTTAGTAGCTAGATGGCTTCCTCTCTCTCTCTTGATTATCAATACAATGGTCTCTTGGAGATCCATATGTTTGTTGGGATCCGATGAACTTTCAGTTTATGATCGGATCTATGTTTTTATCCATGAAAGTTATTTGAGTCTTCTTTGATATCTTATATTTATCATTGCTTATAGCCTCGTATTTCTTCTCAGATATTTGGGTTTTGTTTGGCCAACTTGATCTATTTATCTTGCAATGGGAAGAGGTGCTTTGTAGTGGGTTCGATCTTACGGTGCTTGATCCCAATGACAGAAGGGGAACCGACATGTATGTATCGTTGCTACTAAGGATAACAAGATGGGGTCTATATCTAAGCCAATAGATGAACATATCTCGTCTACATCATGTCATCGTTCTTATTGCATTACTCCATTTCTCCATGAACTTAGTACACTAGATGCATGCTGGATAGCGGTCGATGTGTGAAGTAATAGTAGTAGATGCAGGCAGGAGTCGGTCTACTAATCTTGAATGTGATGCCTATATAAAGATCATTGCCTGGATATCGTCATGATTATTCGAAGTTCTATCAATTGCCCAACAGTAATTGTTTTCCCATTGTTTGCTATTTTTCTCGAGAGAAGACACTAGTGAAACCTATGGGCCCCGGGTCTCTTCTCATCATATTTGCCTTAGCGATCTTTTTCCTTTGCATTTATTTTCAGATCTATTAAACCAAAAATACAAAAATACCTTGCTGCAATTTATTTGTTCCGCGATCTATTTATACTATCTACCACTTTTACCTCACGTTATTGCCTATCTTGAGGTGCCGTACCCGAAAGGGATTGACAACCCCTTTAACACATCGGGTTGCGAGTATTTGTTATTTGTGTGAAGGTGATGTTTACATGGTGTGAGGAGGTTCTCCTACTGGTTCGATAACCTTGGTCTCATCACTGAGGGAAATACCTACCATCGCTATACTGCATCATCCCTTCCTCTTTGGAGAAATACCGACGTAGTTCTAGCAGACATCAACCAACACCGTCATCACGCCGTCGTGCTGATGAAACTCTCCCTCGACCCTCTGCTGGATTAAGAGTTCGAGGGACGTCATCGAGCTAAACATGTGCTAAACTCAGAGGTGTCGTACGTTTGGTACTAGATCGTTTGGATTGTGAAGACGTTCGACTACATCAACCGCGTTAACCTAACGCTTTCGCTTTTGGTCTATGAGGGTACATGGACACACTCTCCACCTCTCGTTGCTATGCATCTCCTACATAGATCTTGCATGATCATAGGAAATTTTTCGAAATTGCATGCTACGTTACCCAACACGTAGGGCCGGCGAGGCCCTCTCCGTCGTCCCTCGAGTTGTTGCGCATCGTGGCACCGAGCATTCTCAACATGGTCAATGAACATGAGGAATCAGGAGATGACTTTAGTTGGAGAGGATGACAATAGGGACCCACCAGGCCCATAGCCGTACGTTCGCAAGTTCCACCTTATTATATACAACTATATTTTTTTCCTTCCTCCTGGTTTCTTGACATCACGGTCCCACACCATCGTCAACCTATATAGTCAATAAATGAGAGAATTTCACAAGGAGCGGTCGATAGCTGGGACGCAGCAGCTCTAGCAGTATTTGTGTTTTTGAGGTGTGAGCAGAGTTTTTCTTGAGCGATGTTTTCTTATTGTTCAGAGGAGCAGGGTGTCAACTGGGCAGGCTATGGCCCGTCTAGCCCAGGCTATTATTTTATGTCAACCAAATATCACACCCAGATATTAATATTTAAATGTGAAAACGGCTAGCCCAGCTATTCTTTTTTTTGCAGAATACCCAACCCAGGTCAACTTGTTATTCTCCGGGCCGCATTATACTTGCCCAGAAAATGGGCTTTTATAAATAATAAATGGGTTGTAATTAAACAAATTGGTTGTAAATATAAAAAACGCACCGAACAAGTACATTTTTTTATTCTTCTCAAAAAAGGTAATTTTTTAATTTCATTACTTGTTGTGCGTGCAAAATTTCGTTGGGTTTTTACCTAATACAAATTTATTTTGAAATTATATTTAATTTGACTCTAAATTTGGGGTTAAAAATATTTTTGATCCCATCAAAATGTTAGAAATTTTGTTGAATTTTTTTGAGAGGTTGGCTGAAATTATTAACAAAGTCCTAGCTAGAAAATCGGCTGTAATTTTAACAAACAGTAAATGGGCTGAGTAAATTCCATTAGAACTAAAAAATGGGTTGTACATTATAACAAATCAAAAATGGGCTATATGTTCTCTGTCACAGATGTGATGGTCACTTGTGGACCTACTAAGTTGACGCGTACGCAAGGCTTTATCAACTTATAGTCAACACACGATTCTATTAGAAGTGGTTGATGGATGTCCATCTAATGGTTGTGGTGCTTCTTCAATCTCGGATATTCATGCTTCAGGCGCCCAAACCACCACCGGCAGTACCGCCTGCTACCGCCTCCCGTGGCCGGCTGTGCTGCCGTGCAGACCTCACCTACCCACCCTACTCCCATCGTCGTCCAGGCCATTCCTCTTCTTAGCAACACCTCCTGTTATTCTCCGACGATGACAGCCTCACACCACAGTCGAACCAGTGAACCCTCGTACTCCCTTCCGCGTGGGCATCCACTGTTGTGTCTTCGTCAGCTCTGGTTCGTTCCCTTCCTGGGCCTCGCCAGCGTCCACCGTGTTGGTTCTCTCAGCGCGGCGTGGTCAACTTTGATAACAATCGACAGCCATCAGAAGAGGCATGAACATGGAGTGCCTAACTGTAGGGACCCGCGTGGCCCATGGCCACACACGAGCAAGTCCCTCCTTATTATGCAAAAAAAAATGAGTCCCCCTGACAGGTTTGAGCCACCAGCTACATCTTCGCACGCGGGGAAGTGTTTCCTTTATTACGTGGAACAGTTACCTCTCCCTGACAGCTGGGACCCACCAGCTTTATTATTATCCATTCGCACAAATATAGATTGTACCAAAGAATCTAAATTGTTTTCTTTTTATTCTAACTTGAAAAGAAGAAATTAAGAAACCCAGAAAACATATTCGCACGCAAGGAAGTGACACCTTATTACGATAAAAAAATGATACCCCTGCTAGCTGGGACTCGCCAGATTTGGAGGCTGACTTGTGGGCCAACTAAGTTGACGCGTACGGGCTTTGTCAACTTAGTCAAAACGATTCTAGTTGCACTGACTGTTGGATGTTAAATCAACGGCCGTGTTGCATCTTCAACCTCTGGTCTTCTTGCTCCACTGGGACTCACCAGACATGGGTACCGCCTGGTCCAGCCTCTCGTGGCCGGCTGTGCTACCGCGCAGGCCTCACGGACCGACCATACTACGACTGGCCAGACCTTCCCTCTACTCACCCACACCCCCTGTTATTCTCCGGCGACGGCAGCCTCACACTACAGCTGAAGCAGTAAATAATCGTAGTCCCCTCTACGTGGGAAACAACTGTTGAGTCTTCCCCAGCTCCTGGTCATTCCCTTCCTATGCCTCACCATCGTACCCGCCTTGGTGCTCTTGACGCGGCGTGCTCAATGTGGTCAAGGAACAACTTCCATCGGAAGAGGACTGTACGTGGAGAGGCTGACAGATGGGTCCATGGCCGCAGCAAGGAAGTGCCTCCTTATTACGTGCAAAATAATGATTCCTCCACCTGACAGCAGGGACCCACCGGAAGGGCCTCTATATTTCACGAGAAAAACATTCCCGCCGCTGACAGCTCGGACCCACCAACTATATATCTTCACACGCAAGTGCCTCCTTATTACGCACAAAAAATGAAGACCCCCACTGCTAAGTGGGACCCCCCATGTTTCGAGGCTAACTTTTGGGCCTGCTAAGTTGACGCGGACGCAGGGCTTTGTCAACTTTGTCAATATAAACGATTCTAGCTGTAGTGACCGTACGATGGCGATCCAACGGCTATCGTGCTTCTTCAACCTCTGATCTTCTTGCTCCAGCCGTCCAAACCATCGCGGGCCGTGCCGCCTGCTCCTGCCTCCAGAGGCCGGTTGTGCTACCGCGCAGGCCTCACCACCCCTCCTACTCCAACCGCTGGCCAGGCCATCCCTCTAGTCACCCACAACCCCTGTTATTCTGCGGCGACGGTAGCCTCACACCACAGTTGAACCAGCCAACCCTCGTACTCCTCTCCGTGTGGGCATCCACTATTGCGTCGTCCCTGGCTTCGCGTCGTCCCCTTCCTAGGCCTCGCCATCATCCACCGCCTTGGTGCTCTCGGCGCGGCGTGTTCAATGTGGTCAAGGAATGACTTCCATCGGAAGAGTACCGTACGTGGAGAGGATGACAGCTGGGTCCACGGCCGCAGCAAGGAAGTGCCTCCTTATTACGCGCAAAAATAATGATTCCTCCACCTGACAGCAGGTACTCGCCGGACGGGCCACCATATTTCACGAAAAAGACGTTTCCCCCCTGACAGCTAGGACCCACCAGCTACATCTTTGCACGCAAAGAAGTGCGACCATACTATGAAAAAAAGATCCCCCCTAACAGCTGGGACCCACCAGCTATATCATCTCACGCAAGGAACAGCTGGAACCCACCCGGTCGAAGCGTATATAGCATTGTCTGTCTGGTCGTGAACATGTATGTATATACTATTCGATTGGTCTCTCTACAGCGATGAGATGCGGCCGAGTAAGGAGCAGCATGTGTCGTAGTAGAGCCGCGGACATAGCATGTCATGCAGTCCCGTCTATAACTTGTACACATACGTACAGCCACGCTGCAAGAAAGTAAATATGGCTACGTACGTACATACGGACGTGGTCTTGAAGGCATATAGCGACATCGTCTTGTTCATCGGCAGCCAACCGGATGGGTCGAAACGGAGGAAATAGCATCGTGTTCATCAAGAGGCAACCGACTGGGTCGGAATACGTCATGTTCATTAGCCAACCGGCTTGGATGGAACAGCCGAAACAAGTGAAAGTGCATTATGTCGACTAGAGGGGCGGGTGAATAGGCGATTTTTATGAATTCTTCACTGAGGAATTTGCCGGTGAGGAAATTCCTTAGCGAAGAACTATTAGCAGCGGAATAAGTACTCAGAAGTAAGCATAACAGAATACAAGCATGGTCATCATGATGAAATGAAGACTAGCATAGAGTACAGAAAGCGTAATCACAGGATAACACAAGATGAAGACAAACAGACTGAAGAAATTGAACTGAGGAAATTGAGAAAGTCTTCAATCAAAGTCTTCAAACACAGATATGAACAAACACTCAACACAGTAATGAGGAAATGAAAGGGTTGAGGAAATAGAACCAGTTAGGTTGGTGAAGACAATGATTTGGTAGACCAGTTCCAACTGCTGTCTCAATTGTACGTCTGGTTGGAGCAGCTGAGTATTTAAACTCGAGGACACACAATCCCGGACACCCAGTCGCTGAGCACGCAGCTTAGGACACCCAGTCCTCACCGTATTCTCCTTGAACTAAGATCACACAGATCTTGTCCAATCACTCGTGGTAAGTCTTCAGGCGACCTCCAAACCTTCACAGACTTGGTCACTCGGCAATCCACAATTCCTCTTGGATGCTCTAGACCTTGACACCTAACCATCTGGAAGAAGCACAGTCTTCAAAGGTAACAAGCGTCGGATCCACGCAGGATTAATTTCTTCAGTGATGCTCAATCACTTTGGGTTTGTAGGGGTTTGGTTTTGGGTTTTCCTCACTTGATGATTTTCGCTCAAAGTCCTCGGAGGATGGGTTGCTCTCAAATGACAAGTGTCAAGTTCTCTCGGAGCAGCCAACCAGCTAGTGGTTGTAGGGGGCAGCTATTTATAGCCTAGGGAGCAGCCCGACATGATAAGACATAAATGCCCTTCAATGATATGACCGTTAGGTGGATAAGATATTTTGGGACAGCTGGCGCGCAGCACAGCAACGGTCGGAAATTTGACTCTCAAATTCCTCAGGGCTATCATGTTCCTCACTGTGTAGGTAATTCGCACTGATGAATTCCTAACTCCTTAGTCAGAACAAATTCATCAGCGACCAGAAGAACTTCGTCTCTGTCACTGAAGAAAGTGACTGAACTGTATGAGATTTCCAAAGGCTTCACTCGAAGGGATTGGTAGGTGTAGGATTTTGAGTTGAGCATCACATGGAAATTTTTCCTTAGTATTTCCTCGACCCCCTTTAATAGTACGGTGTTTCCTATGACTCAAGAAAGAGGAAATGAAACTACGAAAACAAAAGTCTTCACGCTTCATGTTCCACAAATGAATACCAAGTCTTCAAGGTCACACCAATTTCTTCACTTTCAAAGTCTTCAGAAAGTCTTCAGAATATCAAAGTCTTCAGTTGAAGAACTTCATTTTTAGGGGTTGACTTTCTTTGTAAATATCAAACTCCTCATAGACTTATAGACCTGTGTACACTCACAAACGTATTAGTCCCTTAACCTATAAGTCTTCAATACACCAAAATCACTAAGGGGCACTAGATGCACTTACAATCTCCCCCTTTTTGGTGATTGATGACAACATAGGTTAAGTTTTCAACGGGGATAAACATATGAAGTGTATACACTGATATTGAGGAATTTGATTACAAGATATAGAAGAACTCCCCCTGAAGATGTGCATAGTGAGGAATTTGCTTTTGAGGCAATGCACATTTGAAGAGTTAAATCATGGAGATCTCCCCCTATATCTTGTAATTCATACACGCATTTGATATATAATATGAAGAATTTGAAATGCATGATGAAATATGGTGCCTGATGAGATTCAGCATGCGTGGAATGTCATTAACGAGGAATAAGCATGCAAAGCATAATGCAACAAAAGTATCAGCGCACCATCGGGTTTAAGATTACAACTTGATCCAAATAAAAGTTTCAGAGGAACGAGAGTTGTAACTTTTAAAAAAATGCCCTTAATATAGACCCGCTTGAAGACTAACTTAGATTTCTCCCCCTTTGTCATCAAATGACCAAAAGGATTGAAACTGAGGACTAACGCCCCTGAAGAATTTCAAGTCGATGGAGGAGCGCCAGCATTGTCGGGGTTGTTTGTTGTAGCAGGGCCTGCCGCAGTGTCGTCCAAATCTTCATACTCATCAGTGTCACGCGATGAAGAATAAGAGCTGGCCACCAGTGGAGGAATTTTGACTCTCTTGAATTTCTTCGGAGGAGGTGCAGACCAGTCAAATTCTTCCTTGAGACCCATAGTCTTCAGTTCTTCAGCGCTATAGACATGAGTGAGGACAGCCCAGGTGCGGTTGAAGGTGTCATGAAGGTAGTATTGGTTCTTCTTCACTGCATTGTGTGTTGAGGTCATATTGTGAAGAAGTGCACCAAACTGACGCTTTACCCATTTGTGATTGCGATCAACCTTCTGATGAAGACTGAGGAGTAACTCACGGTCAGTCATCACCCTAGGTGCTGTGGCTTGAGGACTTTGCTTGGCTGAGGTATTTGCAGCAGAGTCATGTGTGGCAGAATCATCATTGGTAGAGTAAGATGCAGCCTTGCGAAATTGACCATCCAATGGACAAACGCCTTCATCGATCACAGCAGCGGCCTTGCCTTTATCATCAGCTGATGAAACTGTCCGTTTGAGGACTTCAATGGGAGGCAAGTAGCTACCATGGTTCAGAGTGTCAGCTTTGTAATTCAGTGAAGATCTTGCCCTGATGAATCTCATAACCCAAGGAGCATAGGGCTTCAGCTCGAATGGTGACATAGCAATATTGGCCAGAGTCCTCATGAAGAAATCATGGAAGTTGACGGGAACGCCATGAATGATGTCGAAAAGCATATTCTTCATGATGCTAACGACTTCTTCATCATTTGAGTCGTGGCCTTTGATAGGACTCATTGTCTTCGTCAGAATTCGATAGACAGTCCGAGGCACATACAATAATTCCTTGACGAGGAATTTGGTTCTTGGGGCCTGCCTTGGCTTCAAAGGCTTCATCAGCACTTGCATATAGTGATTTGAAAGTTCTGGTTCATTGTAGATACAACGAGCACCATCAAGTGGAGGACTGAGTGGTAGAGCACGAAGCAATTCAGTTGCTGGTGCCTTGTAGTGAGTATTTTCAGACATCCAGTCTAATACCCATGATTTCACGTCTTCAGCGTCTCCGGTGATGTGCAGAGTTGCATAGAATTGAAGAATGAGTTCTTCATTCCAGTCACATATATCAATGCAGAAATTCAGAAGTCCTGCATCGTGAAGAACACTGAGGACTGGCTCAAAGCCGGGCAGAGACTCCATGTCCACATGAGGAATATGTGCATGATCGAAGACTTTGTCTTTGTTGAAGAGCACTGAGGAATAGAAATTGGCTTGGCTGGCGGTCCAGAAACGCCTCTTCCTTATGCGAGCAGAATCATATGGATTATAATCAGTGAAGAATATGTGCTCGGCAAAGAAATCTTCAGCCTTGAACTTCTGTTTGCTTGAGAACGGATTCATTGGCTTTGGCAGAGGGGTGTCAGTGAGTTGCATCACCACCTCAGGAATCACGAGCTCAGGTTCTTCAGGCTGAGGAATTTCTTGTTCCTCAACAGGTGCAGTCTGAGGATCAGCAGCAGCAGGTTCATCAGCACTAGTGGCTGGAATTTCTTCATGGACAGATGAAGTCGGATGAGTTTCTTCAGAGCCCATTTGAAAAGTTGGAGCAGGGGACTGAGGTATCTGTTGGATTGGGGTGAAGAGTGGAGAATTTGGATGCTGACTTTCCCAAAAGTCATCGTTCATCACTAGTATTGTGTTTCCAATATCCACATCTTCTTCAAGTTCCTCAACACCGGCCTCTTCAGCTGTGAACTGAGGCATAGGCGAGGAAATGATTGGGGTTGAAGGGATTGCTTCCACTTCAATTTCTTCATCAATCTGCTCTAACGAAGCAGCAGAATGATTTTCTTCATCAGATCCGCTTGGGATCTCATAGTCTTCTCCAAAAGGAACAAGGTCCTTTGATGGCATGGAGGAAATTGGAACAGCATCAATTGGATTTTCGAGTGAGCTGGTCATTGGCTTCATTTTCTTCGCAGCCGAAGAGTTTGACGTAGCTGATGCCTTCCTTTTCTTCACTGCAGCTCGCTCTGCAGCCTTGGTCTTCTTCACATCAGAAGCAGATGGAAGAATTGGAGTTGGTGTTGGCGCAGGAGGAGCTGAGGAATCTGGATGAATTTCCTCAGGCGCAACTGATGCAGTTGCCCTGACTTGTTCAGTTTCTTCAGGCGCACCACTAGTGGATGCCCTGGCAATTTCTTCAGCGGCTGGAATGGGATCATCAGCCCTGGAACTAGCATGTTCTTCAGCAGGCTGAAAGTCATCAGCGGTGCTGGCATGTTCTTCAGCAGGCTGAGCAGAGTCTGCAGCCTGAAGATTTTCTTGTTGCGATGGGGCTACAACATTTGTGAATTTCTTCGTCAGATTGACGAATCTTACTTTAGCTCCTTGGCAATCAGCATAGTAGGCATCAAAGTCTTTGCTGAGGGCTTGAATTTCAGACTGAGCCTAGAGAAGTTCCTCAGGTGTCATTCTGACAACGTTTTTCTTCAGGAGCTTCTCCTTTTTATATTGAGCTTTCCTGATCTCTCTTGCCTTTCCAAACTTCCATTTCTCTTCAGTGATGAAATAGGTCAGCATGTGACTTTGACCAGGGGTCAGATGAAAATCACGCATTGGGGTGTTTGGACCCTTGTGCCAGAGATCAATATAATCGAGGATTTTCCTCGGATCCAACAGCAGTGGCACAGATGTGCCTTTGGCTCTAGCGGCCTTCACCTGTCTGTCTCTGATGATTTTTGCAAGTTCATCATCAGAAGGCACATGGAATGCGACCTGTTTCTTCTTTGGACTTGGCCGAGGACCTCGTCCAGCTGTTGCTTTGGTCTTCAATAGTGTGGGGCCTGATGAGGAAATTGGTGCAGCTGAGGAACTTGCTGAAACACCAGAGGCAATCGAGAAACCAGCGCTCCTTTGACATGTAGCCAGATGCACAAGAGCTGAGGACTTTGAAGGAGCTGTTGAGGATTTTGGTGGAGCTGTAGCAGTGTGAGGAATTTGCCGTGAGGGCACTGTTGGTGAAGCACTTGGCTTACGAGCAGGCTTCTTTGGCATGGATTTCCTTGGTTTGACGGAGGACTCAGTAGCAGTAGCAGTGGCAGAATCCTCATTGAATTTCTTCACTGCCTCCTTGGCTTGTCTTGCCAATTTAGCTTGGCGCTTAGCCCATTCTTCAGGAAAGTCCTCACCATGTTTGATGCTTGTGGGGTCAGCTACTTAGCCAGGTGCCAATGGAGCTCTTGGGCATGGAGGATTGAGGGCGAATTTCCTCATGTACTTTGGAGTCACATATCTGTATTCCCTCCATTCCCTTGCCCATCTCCGTTCAATCCTCTGAATGCGCACCTTGCACTGATTTTTGTTTTCTTTGCCAAATTTTGCTTCATCAGGTGTGCAATAGTCAGCATAAATTTCCTCAAGGATTTCAAACGCAGTCATAACCTCAGGTTTCTTTCCTCCTTTCTGCGGCTTCTTACCGTCTGCCATAGTCTTCAGTTGAGGAATTTGAACAATCGAGTTCTCTGAAGAAGTATGCAGTTTTTCTTCGAGGAATGCCGAAGTGAAGAACACGACGAACTGAGAAGAACAGATGTGAAGCTCGTCAGGTTAGATCTCTCACGCCCTAACTTGGCAGAGGAAGACAGTTACGGCGGCGGCGGAGTGAAGATTTCCGCGGTCGGCGTGAGTACGACGGCAACGAGGTCGAGACAGCGAAGCTCTTCCTAACCGGCGACGATGGAGTAGTGGCGGCGCTAGGGTTTGAGGAGCTCGAGCGGGAGAGAGAGGTCGAGCGGAGTAAAAGAAGTGAGGATGGAGAGAGGGGTATTTATAGAGGCAGTGAAAAACTGTTCGCCCGAAGATTTAGGACGAACGTGCCCCTGACCATTCTCCTTCTCACGACATGTGTCACCCACGTACTGTGTAGTGGAGATCGTGTACGATCGTGGGTGAGTAAAATAATGCATCGTGGGATGCGGAACGGTTTGAGCGGCAAAACCGAAAATGTGGATAGATTTGTTTTAAAGTTTCATTCGCAATTTCTTCAGCTGACAAGGACACAGTGAAGATTTTGAACGAGTTTCAAATAGAACGCATATGAAGAATTTGTGAATAGATTTGGTTGAGTATAGCATAGAGGGGGAAGGGTCCGATCACATTCACTTAGCAGAAAAAACAACTTGAAGCAATAGCTATAAGTGAATGCTGTAGAGGACATAAACTCATATATATATATATATATATATATATATATATATATATATATATATATATATAGCCAATGAAGAAAAACGAAGGAAACAGTGAAGATTTTGAAAAATTGAAGAATTTGAAAAACTGAAGAATTTCAAAACTGAGGAAAAACTCAAATTGAAGATTTTCAACTTTTTGTGGTGGCGTGACCCACCGTATAAGAATGATGATTTCAGACACTGCGTACAATTGTCGTAGGGTTCTGAGAATCAAATTCTTCATTAATTTCTTCACACTTAGAGTGTTATTCTTCATTGATTGAAGAAAAACGTTTCTTCATGTGTTGCGCATCTAAGTCATCAATTTTGCATAAGTGTTAGGATGTGTGTCCTTTTCAAAGAACATTCGAAGATTCTAAGATATTTAGCTCACACCGTAACTTGCTAAATCTCTTCTCATCCAAGGGCTTAGTGAAGATATCGGCTAGCTGTTCTTCAGTCTTCACATGCTCGATGGAGATGTCGCCCTTCAACACATGATCATGAAGAAAATGATGACGAATTTGAATGTGCTTTGTCTTCGAGTGCTGAACTGGGTTGTGAGAAATCTTGATGGCACTCTCATTGTCGCAGAGGAGAGGCACATTCTTCATGTTGACGCCATAGTCCTTGAGTGTTTGCTTCATCCAAAGCAGTTGAGCACAGCAAGAGCCAGCAGCAATGTATTCAGCTTCCGTAGTGGACAGTGATACGCAGTTCTGTTTCTTCGAGGACCAACAGACCAAAGATCGTCCGAGGAAATGACAAGTGCCAGAAGTTGACTTGCGGTCCACACGATCACCAGCATAGTCAGAGTCAGAATATCCAATGAGATCAAAAGTAGAGCCCTTGGGGTACCATAATCCTAGTGTTGGTGTGTGAGCTAGATATCGAAGAATATGCTTCACAGCCTTATGGTGTGATTCCTTCGGTGCAGCTTGAAATCGGGAACACATGCAAACACTAAGCATTATATCTGGCCTAGATGCACATAAGTACAATAAAGAACCAATCATGGAGCGGTATACCTTGTGATCGAAGTCAATACCATTTTCATCAGTGCATAGATGGCCATTTGTGGGCATAGGAATTTTGACGCCTTTGCAATCTTGCATGCCGAATTTCCTCAGTACATCTTTGAGGTATTTCTCCTGAGATATGAATATGCCATTGCGCTGTTGACGAATTTGAAGACCTAAGAAGAATTTCAACTCTCCCATCATAGACATTTGATATTCTTCACTCATCATATAGGCAAATTCATCACTATAACGTTGGTTAGTACAGCCAAAGATAATGTCATCAACATATATTTGGCACACAAATAGTTCACCATCATAAGATTTAGTAAAGAGAGTAGGGTCGAGTGAACCGGGTGTGAAGCCATTCTTCACGAAGAATTCCTTCAATGTATCATACCACGCCCGAGGGGCTTGCTTGAGGCCATAGAGGGCCTTATTAAGTCTGAAGACTTTGTCAGGATTCTTTGGATCTTCAAAACCTAGGGGTTAAGCAACATATACTTCTTCCTCAAGCTTACCATTGAGGAATGCACTTTTCACATCCATTTGATATAAGATGATATCATGATGGTTAGCCTAAGCAAGTAATATGCGAATAGCCTCAAGTCTAGCAACAGGTGCAAAAGTTTCATCGAAATCAATTCCTTCAACCTGTGTGTAGCCTTGAGCTATCAGTCGTGCCTTATTCCTCACCACAAGGCCATTTTCATCTTGCTTGTTGCGGTAGATCCACTTTGTGCCAATGATATTATGCTTGCGAGGATCTGGATGTTTGACCAGTTCCCAGACATTGTTGAGCTCGAACTGATGTAATTCTTCTTGCATAGCCTGAATCCACTCCGGCTCCAAAAATGCTTCATCTACCTTAGTGGGCTCTGTGATAGAGACAAAAGCATAGTGCCCACAAAAGTTAGATAAATGTGAAGCTTTTGAGCGTGTGAGAGGACCTAGTGCTCTAATGTCATCGATGATCTTCTCCACTTGCACTTCTTTTGCAACGCGAGGATGAGCTGGTTGTCGCTGAGGAGTTTGATCAGCATTTTCTTCAGCATTTTCTTCAGATGTATCAGCTCGATGTTCTTCATGAACTGGAATGAATTCTTCAGCAAATTCTTCAGTAGGAATGACATCCTCAGTTGCCTTGAACTTGATAGAATCCTCAGGTGCTGGTTCATCTAACACAGAAGGTAGGTGCTCTCTTTGCGAGCCATTAGTTTCATCGAACCGCACATCTACAGTGTCAACAATCTTGTGAAGAACAATGTTGAAGACTCTGTAGGTGTGCGAGTCCTTTCCGTAACCAAGCATAAAACCTTCACGTGCTTTCGGTGCAAATTTAGAATTGTGGTGAGGATCTCTAATCCAACATTTAGCACCGAAGACTTTGAAATAACTCACATTGGGTTTCTTGTCAGTGAGGAGTTCATAGGCCATCTTCTTGAAGAATTTGTGAAGATATACTCTGTTGATGATGTGGCACGCAGTATCAATTGCATCAATCCAAAAACGATGAGGTGTTTTGTATTCATCAAGCATAGTGCAAGCCATCTCAACAAGAGTTCTGTTCTTGCGCTCCACTACGGCATTTTGCTGAGGAGTATAGGGAGCAGATAAGTCATGAGTAATACCAAGTTCATCAAGATAGGCATCAAGGCCGGAATTCTTGAACTCAGTTCCATTCTCACTTCTGATGTGCTTGATCATCACACCAAAGTTGGTTGAAGCCCTCGAGGAGAAACGTTTGAAGACTTCCTGCACTTCATGTTTATAAGTAACAATGTGTACCCATGTATATCGAGAGTAATCATCAACAATGACAAAACCATATATAGATGCATCATTAGTGACTGCTGAGTAATGATTAGGTCCGAAGAGGTCCATGTGAAGCAATTCGAATGGACGAGTAGTGGTCATGATAGACTTTGCTGGATGCTTGGCCTTGGTCATTTTTCCAGCTTCACAGGCTCCGCATAAGTGATCTTGAAGAATTTGACATTCTCAATGCCAATGACATGCTTCTTCTTCGCAAGCATGTGCAAATTCCTCATGCCTGCATGACCAAGTCGTCGATGTCATAGCCAGCCTTCTGAAGCTTTTGCAAGTAGACACACGGCTGGTTGTGGTCCTGTAGAGAAATCAACAATATACAAATCTCCTCTCCTAAAGCCTTCGAAGACTGACTTTTGCCTTTGTTAGCAAAGATGATATGCTTCAGATGTGACGGTGATAAGGGAGCATCCATCAAAAGATTCTTGTCACCAGTCATGTGATTTGTACATCCACTATCGAGGACCCATTCAGTGGTTTTGGGTTGATCATCCTGCAGATGAATTAGTGTAACTTACAATCTCATATGCTTCATCAATGAAGAATATGATATCAAGTTCATCAGATGAATTTCATC
Organism: Triticum dicoccoides; assembly: GCF_002162155.2. Lineage (NCBI taxonomy): Eukaryota > Viridiplantae > Streptophyta > Magnoliopsida > Poales > Poaceae > Triticum > Triticum dicoccoides. The sequence continues at coordinate 184,382,429 of NC_041393.1, read as the reverse complement.
AAGCAGTAAACAGATATAGCAGTAGGAGGACGTGTGAAAGTTTATTTCATCATGATTCGCCTGCGTCCTTTTAGGCATTTTTGTCAGGTCCCCAGCAAATTCTTCAGACGATAAGGCACGTCTGGAGACCTGACCCTGCAGAAGAGATTAGTTCTTTTTCTTCACCACCCACATCTGAAGGGGTGGCAAAGAGTTCATCACTCTGCGAGCACCATACGAGAATGGTGGCATAGAAGCCAAACCATTTCGTTTCACATAAGAGGGGTTAGAGTAAGCATATGAATAAGCAGAGAAATTCTTCGAGGACTTATGAACATAATGGTTTGAAGAATAATGCACATATTCATAGCCCTTAGCTCTACCCTGCAAAACAGAGTTGTTAGCACGATGATAATCATATGAGGACTTTGATCCATTCGAGGAATTTGATCCATATGAAGAATTTGATCTGGGGTTCCTGTTCTTCACTGGTGGTGTCATGAGGACATTCACCTGAAGACTTTCAAGGCACTTCTTGGGAACCCAGATTTTCTTCATGGGAGAACCATTCCTGTAGTTAGTGCCAACATATCTAGCAAATACTTCACCATTATGATTTTTGAACAGTTTATAGTTGGAGTCAAATGACTCATCAGAAGGATGAGGAGATTCACATGTAAAGCCAGATAGGTTAGATGGATCAACTGGAGGTCCCTTTGCAGCAACCCATGAGGTTTTGGGGTACTGCTCAGGCTTCCAATATGTCCCATCAGCATTAAGTTTCCTCTCAAAGGCGATACCTCTTTCCTAGGGTTTCTGTTGAGGATCTGCTTTTTAAGCACATCACAAAGAGTCTGATGCCCTTTGAGGCTTTTGTACATGCATGTCATGTACAATTCCTTCAGCCCTGCATCGTCAGTGATACTAGCAATGTCCTTAGATGAGGAATCAGTGATAGCAGAGGCAGGTGAAGAATTTGTAACAGTTGAAGCATTTGAACATTCAGGTGAAGAATTAGCAGATTCACGTTCAATGCACTTTAAGCATGGAGGAACAAATTCTTCCTGAGAAGCGCTGATTTGTTGAGCTAGTAATGAATCGCGCTCCTTCTAAAGATCTTCATAACTCACTCTTAGCTTCTCAAGATCTTGCTTTCTTTGAAGAAATTCATAAGAAAGTTTCTCATGATTAGATAAGAGAGTGTTATGATGACTTTGAAGGTTATCAAACCTAGACTGAAGTCTCTGAAGATTTTCAGTCAGGGCTTTAGTGCGATCCATTTCTTCACCCAACATATCATCACTTTTGTCTAGCATGTTTTGAACCTTTTCAAAAGCCCTTTGTTGTTTTACAGCAATCTTAGCAAGTTTAGAGTAGCTGGGCTTGAGATTCTCATCAGATTCATTTTCACTAGATTCAGAGGAGGTGTATTTGAGTACCTTTGCACCTTTTGCCATGAAGCAATAGGTGGGAGCGTAGTCATCATTATCTTCATCAGGCTTGTCGGTGGGGTCAGTTTCTTCAGTGTTGAAGATGGACTTGCTAACGAAAGCAGTAGCGGAGGCCAGACTCGCCACACCAGATTCGGATTCTTCAGATGCCTCCTCTTCCTCATGTTCCTCAGACTCAGCTTCAGAGTCCATTTCCTTGCCAATGAATGCCCGAGCCTTCTTGGAGCTGCTCTTCTTGTGAGATGAAGACTTCGAGGATTTTGATGACGAAGATTTTGACAATTTCTTCTTCTTCTACGCATCATCAGAACTGTAATCCTTGTATTTCTTCTTCTTCAATTCCTTTTCCCACTGAGGACAATCTTGAATATAATGACTAGGTTTCTTGCATTTGTGGCACAGCCTTCTCTTATAGTCACTTGATGAGGAATCACTGCTTCTTGAGGATTTTCCAAAGCGACCACGTCTTGAGAACTTCTGGAATTTCTTCACGAGCAGTGCTAGCTCCTGGCTCAATTCTTCAGGATCACCAAGGCTACTACCAGAATCCTCACATTCAGATTCAGACACAACCTTGGCCTTCAGGGCACGTGGTTTGCCATAGCTCGAACCATAGAGATCTCTCTTTTCAGCAAGCTGGCACTCATGAGTATTTAGCCTTTCAAGGATATCGGCAGGATCAAGAGACTTGTAGTCAGCCCGTTCTTGTATCATCAAACCCAGAGTATCAAATGAGGAATCAAGCGATCTCAACAGTTTCTTCACCACCTCATGGTCAGTGATGTCAGTGGCACCAAGGGCTTGAAGCTCATTTGAGATGTCAGTGAGGCGATCAAACGTTTGTTGGACATTTTCATTGTCGAGTCTTTTGAAGCGGTTGAAGAGATTCTGAGGAACATCAACTCGAGAGTCACGCTGCATTGAGACTCCTTCATTCACTTTGGACAGCCTATCCCAGATAAGCTTAGCAGTTTCCAAAGCACTCACTCTTCCATACTGTCCTTTACTCAGATGGCCACATATGATATTCTTCGCTTGAGAATCGAGTTGCTTGAATCTCTTCACATCGGTAGCGTTCAGTGAGGGTGAAACAGAGGGAACACCATTTTCCACAACATACCAGAGATCGTTGTCAATTGCCTCGAGATGCATTCGCATCTTGTTTTTCCAGTAGGGGTAGTCCGTCCCATCAAAGGTAGGACACCCAGCCGAGACCTTGATCATACCTGCGATCGACATAACTAAAACTCCAGGCGGTTAAACCAAAATCACACAGAACAAGGGAGTACCTTGCTCTGATACCAATTGAAAGTGCGTTATGTCGACTAGAGGGGGGTGAATAGGCGATTTTTATGAATTCTTCACTGAGGAATTTGCCGGTGAGGAAATTTCTTAGCGAAGAACTATTAGCAGCGGAATAAGTACTCAGAAGTAAGCATAACAGAATACAAGCATGGTCATCATGATGAAATGAAGACTAGCACAGAGTACAGAAAGCGTAATCATAGGATAACACAAGATGAAGACAAACAGACTGAAGAAATTGAACTGAGGAAATTGAGAAAGTCTTCAGTCAAAGTCTTCAAACACAGATATGAACAAACACTCAACACAGTAATGAGGAAATGAAAGGGTTGAGGAAATAGAACCAGTTAGGTTGGTGAAGACAATGATTTGGTAGACCAGTTCCAACTGCTGTCTCAGTTGTACGTTTGGTTGGAGCGGCTGAGTATTTAAACTCGAGGACACACAGTCCCGGACACCCAGTCGTTGAGCACGCAGCTCAGGACACCCAGTCCTCACCGTATTCTCCTTGAACTAAGATCACACAGATCTTGTCCAATCACTCGTGGTAAGTCTTCAGGCGACTTCCAAACCTTCACAGACTTGGTCACTCGGCAATCCACAATTCCTCTTGGATGCTCTAGACCTTGACGCCTAACCGTCTGGAAGAAGCACAGTCTTCAAAGGTAACAAGCATCGGATCCACGCAGGATCAATTTCTTCAGTGATGCTCAATCACTTTGGGTTTGTAGGGGTTTGGTTTTGGGTTTTCCTCACTTGATGATTTTCGCTCAAAGTCCTCGGAGGATGGGTTGCTCTCAAATGACAAGTGTCAAGTTCTCTCGGAGCAGCCAACCAGCTAGTGGTTGTAGGGGGCGGCTATTTATAGCCTAGGGAGCAGCCCGACATGATAAGACATAAATGCCCTTCAATGATATGACCGTTAGGTGGATAAGATATTTTGGGACAGCTGGCGCGCAGCACAACAACGGTCGGAAATTTGACTCTCAAATTCCTCAGGGCTATCATGTTCCTCACTGTGTAGGTAATTTGCACTGACGAATTCCTAACTCCTCAGTCAGAACAAATTCATCAGCGACCAGAAGAACTTCATCTCTGTCACTGAAGAAAGTGACTGAACTGTATGAGATTTCCAAAGGCTTCACTCGAAGGGATTGGTAGGTGTAGGATTTTGAGTTGAGCATCACATGGAAATTTTTCCTTAGTATTTCCTCGACCCCCTTTAACAGTACGGTGTTTCCTATGACTCAAGAAAGAGAAAATGAAACTACGAAAACAAAAGTCTTCACGCTTCATGTTCCACAAATGAATACCAAGTCTTCAAGGTCACACCAATTTCTTCACTTTCAAAGTCTTCAGAAAGTCTTCAGAATATCAAAGTCTACAGTTGAAGAACTTCATTTTTAGGGGTCGACTTTCTCTGTAAATATCAAACTCCTCATAGACTTATAGACCTGTGTACACTCACAAACGCATTAGTCCCTTAACCTATAAGTCTTCAATACACCAAAATCACTAAGGGGCACTAGATGCACTTACAACAAGGTCTGGCGTACCACAGAACGAAGGAAACAGGCCTTCTGTTCGATCGCGTACGGTCGGTACAGGGTCCTGTTCATCAGGAAGGGTCTGGCATACTGCAAAATGGAGGAAACATACTTTTGTTTGAGTGCCTACAATCAAAACGGGGTCCTGTTGATCGGGAGGGGTGTGGCGTACCGCAAAACGGAGGAAACGGACTTGTGTTGGAGCGCCTACGGTCGAAACAGGGTCATGTTTATCCATCGTCTACTGCCTCGCTCCAGCCACCATGGGCTACTATTAATCCACCTTCAACCTCCTCCAGCCTCCACGGGCTACTGTTCATCCATGACTACTGTTCATCCAGCCTCCATCGCTGCTGTTCATAGAGCCTCCATGGGGTCCTGTTCATCCATCCCCAACCGGCTGGGGTGCGGCGGCCTCCTTGGGGTCCTATTCATCCAGCGGCAAAGGCCTACTACCACGGGGTCCTGTTCATCCAATCCCCATCGGGAACTGTTCATCCACAACCAGCCAACCGGCTCGACTCACCACGTCTCGACTCGTTCTATGTACCGCGCGCATGGTAGCAACAGTCACTATTCATCGAGAGGCAACCCAACATCGGCTGGCTACGTCTCGCACGGGGGCTCTATCGGCTTCAGTAAATAGTAGCAGTGATTGATCGCTCGGGTTCAGTTAGCAGCAGCAGCGAAGGAATCGCTCGGGTTCAGTCAATAGAGAATGAATTGATCAGGCTTAGTTAACAGCCAAGGGATCGACCGCTCGGGTTCAGTAACGTGTGATCGCTCGGGTTTAGTTAGCCAACGCCTCGAACATACACGCGTACACGAGAGAAATGCAGAAACCTCCATGCATCCCTTGGCCTGGATCACCCACCGTAACCAGGAACTCCCCGATAATTTCCTCGCCCTCGCTTCTACCATGGTTTTTTCTGTCATGGACGGCCCAAAGAATGTCATGCAGCCTCGTCTCCGGCCCGCCCAGGACAAAAAGCCCATTTTCTGTCATGATTTTTTGCCATAGAAGTAGGAGCCCGCCATATCTATGATGATACCGGGTTTTGTCATAATTATCGTCATAGAAGTGTCATAAGCATGATAGAAAAAAATCATTCAGCCCAAAATTTCACGGATGTGTCTTTTTTTGTAGTGCTTGACTGTGTCAGTTCCATACTATTCTGTAAGTACTGTGCATAGCGGTAGTACCGCTCGCTCGAGCAGTAGTACCGCTTGTGCACGACTTGTGGGAAGAAAATGGTTCGATCCCCCCCCCCACACACACACACTATATAAGGAGGTCTTCTTCCCCAAGAAGATTCACCTCTTTTTCCCCAAGCTCCATTGTTGCCCCTAAGCTCATTCTCGCCCAATCTCTCTCCTTAGGAAACAAATCTTATTGATACTCAAGGGTATGCTTGAGAGGGCCTCGATCTACACTTCCACCAAGAGAAGTTTGATTCCCCCACTAATCCCTTGTGGATCTTGTTACTCTTGGGTGTTTGGACACCCTAGATGGAATAAGTCAGCTCGGAGCCACAATCCATTATGCTGAACCTCCGTGGTGGTGTTGGTGGCATCCAATTAAGTTGTGAAGAGAGCCCCAACCTCGTTTGTAAAGTTCCGATTACCTCCTTCAAGGACACCATTAGTGGAATCACGACATCTTGCATTGTGTGAGGGTGTGAGGAGAATACGGTGGCCCTAGTGGCTTCTTGGGGAGCATTGTACCTCCAGACTGCTCCAACAGAGACACACTTCCCCCTAAATGTAAGGAACTTCGGTAACACATCCTCGTCTCCATCAACTCCACTTGTGGTTATCTCTCACATTTAGTTTGTGCAAGCTATTACTGTGTTCTATCTCTTGCTTGCTTAATTATGTTGTGATTGTTGTTAGCATCATATAGGTTGTTCACCTAGTTGCATATCTAAACAACCTATTTGTTGCCAAACCCAAGAAAAACTAAAAAATGGTAGTTGCCTATTCACCCCCCCCCCTCTAGTCAACCATATCAATCCTTTCACCAGGTGATTATCCCAACTATTGTCGCCTTGAGATCTACGGTTCAAAACAATCATATAGCTTGCATATAGGATCAAGAAATCAAATATATTCATGAAAACATAATAGGTTTAGATCTAAAATCATGGTACTCGAGCCCTAGTGATAAGCACTAAGCATAGTGAAGCCATATCAACATCAATCTCAAAACATAGTGGATACTAGGGATCAAGCCCTAACAAATTAACTCGATTACTTGACGAATCTCATCCATCTGCATCTACCTCTTGTATGCCTGTGATCAAATTATTCACTCTCAGTGGTGAGCATCATTATGTGTTGATGAAGAAGGGTTGTTGATTATGACGATGATGAATTACCCTCTTTGGAGCCGTGAACGGACTCCAGATCACGCCTCCCGATGAAGAACAAGAGGTGCAGGCGGCTCCGTATCGTAAAACATGATGAAACTTCCTCTCTGATTTTTTTTCTTGGGAAGAAGGCACTTATGGACTAGGGTTTAGGGCAAACGGAGATTCATGGGGCCCACAAGCTTAGTCGGCGCGCCACCGGAGGGGGCACGCCCTCTGAGCTTGTGGCTCTGTGTTGGTCCCTCTCAGGTAGTTCTTTGCGTCAGTATTTTTTATATATTCCAAAATGATTCTCCATAAAATTTCATCCAATTCTGATAACCTTTTATTTCTGCATAGAAAACAACACAAGGTAATTCTGCTGAAAACAACATCAGTCCGGGTTACTTTAATTCAAATCATGCAAATTAGAGTCCAAAATAAGAGTAAAAGTGTTTGGAAAATTAAATACGTTGGAGACATATCTCCCCTCCAAGCTGGGGCGTGGTTCAGCAACTCGCCGCTCCAAGCTAGCTCGCGGAGGAGTGGTGAGTTGCTCTAGGTAGGCACATGAGGGAGCACGACGGAATGGAAATCGTGGCTGCCATGGATGAGGCGAGCCATCATGCCATCCGTCGTCAACATTGCCAGCACCGCGCCCAGCGGGTGGAGAAAGACGCGGAGATCAACAAGTCGGTGGCCAGCGCATCTGTGCCCGCCGCCGCCACCAACAAAGAGGGAAAGTAGAACATGGGAGGCTGCCGCTGCTTGGGTCCTAGGAAGGACACTACTGGCGCATCGCCGGCATGCACAACCGGTGACTCGCCCAGTTCAGCGCAGACCATCGTCGACCCCCGCCTTGTCTTCATGGAAGAGGAGTAGGCGTCCTTTCCCTCCGGCTGAAGTACCCCCTTTGCCTCTCCGATGAGCGGCGCAACCGGGCATAGGGAAGATATGGGGGAAGAATATACCTCGAGGGCTCCTAGCAGTCTGATGAGCAGGTTGTCAGATATGGGGAAGACAAAGGGATCTGCCACGGCCGGCCATAGACTAGTGTAGTGTATCATGTCGTGGAAATGGAGCTCCACGCAACTGTATGTGCACATAGTTTTACCTTTTTAGTTAACATCTGTCCAAAATGTAAATGTTTTCATTTGGTTTGTATAAAATTTGCCGTGTTTGCACGAATTTCATCCGATTGGTTCAAAAAGTTGTTGAAATGTTTGTGGGCAGCGCTGAATGGCGGTCTCC